>NC_054708.1:40787-133287 GCF_016097555.1 Gigantopelta aegis | reverse complement strand
TCAGTGACATAGATAGGCCTATGTCTGACAATGACGTAGTACTCGGCAAAATGCCGCGAAAAGTTATTTTGAAACATTTTGCTATTGTCAATTATTTTATTATAATTTCATTGTTTATATATAAAACTGTTAAATTAGTATTAAATTGTTTAAATAGCTACAATCTTTGTTTCCGCTTTTAACCTTGTTTCAGAAAGCATAGATAACCTTCAAGGTGTATTGACAAACCGATTATCAGCTGAGTGATTGACATGTACATGTATTCATACGTCATAACAGATTGTTACGTCCGAGCGTTGGGGTTTTGTTAATAATCATTTAAGTGGAAAATAAACAAAATTGACAGTGATATGATAAATAGAATTCGTCACTCATATTTTTTAATATGGGAAATATCAACCTCGGCCTGTTAATCTGTATTTGTCTCGGCAGAGCCTCGACAAATACAGATTAACGAAGCCTCGGTTGATATTTCCCATATTAAAAAATACTCGTGACGAATCCTCTATTTATTATTTTTCTAATGATAGAACACAGTTCACAACATTTTTTAATTGTGTAACTTATATTTTGTGCTTGTTGAGTACATTGTTGTATTGTTTGTAATGATCAATTTATTCATAGTAAATTTTTTTGTTTTTGATAAATGTGCCATAGTTGTTTTCTGTTTATATTTTTATGTTCATTATGTATGTTTTCTTTGTCGGTCTATACATTAATTATCTCAACCATGCCATTATTCAAACGAAAACTCAATTTCTTTCTAATCCTTTGCTTTAGCATATCCATATTTAACGGGTGAACCGAAGATTTCTGTTCGCCTTAATGAGATGACCAATGAGTTTTTCTTTGTGTGTGAGTTTGACGTGTCTCAGCGTGACGACGTGCAATACTCGTTCTCGTGGTACCACAACGACAGCAAACTTTCAGAGATGCCCGTTGAGCAGCCCGGCAACACAACCGAAGTGAACATCAACACCATCACCGGGATTGCATATGCGTCAAGAGTATGTATATGGCTCATTTCATATTGGTCAGTGTAAATAGTTCATATTGGTCAGTGTAAATAGCTCATATTTGCCAGTGTAAATAGTTCATATTGGCCAGTGTAAATAGTTCATATTGGTCAGTGTAAATAGTTCATATTGGTCAGTGTAAATAGTTCATATTGGTCAGTGTAAATAGTTCATATTGGTCAGTGTAAATAGCTCATATTGGCCAGTGTAAATAGTTCATATTGGTCAGTGTAAATAGCTCATATTGGTCAGTGTAAATAGCTATAACTCTTTTCATGTGGGATGTGTATGTATGTATATAGCTCATTACATATTGGTCAGTGTATATAGCTGTAACTGTCTTCATGTGGGTTAAGTGTATGTATATAGTTCATTTCATATTGGTCAGTCTTCATATTGGTTAAGTGATATATATATATATATTTTTTTTTTTTTTTTTTTTTTTTTTTTTTCCATATTGGTCAGTGTATATAGCTATAACTATCGTCATATGCGTCAAGCGTATGTTTATAGCTCATTTCATATTGGTAAGTGTAAATAGCTATAACTGTCTTCATATGGGTCACGTTATATATGTATAGTTCATTTCATATTGGTCAGTGTATGTATAACGAACTATTGATACACATTAATTTATATACAGATGTTTAACTCGGGAGGTATTCTGTTTGTATTTTTACACATATAACTTTGTAGTTCGAATGTTATGGTCATATGAATACATATTAAATTTATACGTATGAGTAAATATATTGAAAATATCCTTACACTGTAGACAAATTAAACTGGATGTGTTTTTCTTTTTATTTCATTCGGAAATGTTCTTCCATTGATCGGCTATTTTTAGAATAATACTGTCCCACGATTGTTTCTAGTTGATGAATCTCACAGGAAAAGTCCTTGATGAAGTTAAGGAATTCTTTATATACGATATTTACTCTCCTGTCATGATGTATATACATTGACTGAATGTTCGTCTTACAGGTGACTTGTGGGATCTCTGCGTGTTTTACCACCAACTGTTCCACCACCATGAGCCCAGCCAAGAAAAGCAAGCAGTTCACAGTCGAACTGAAGGTAAAGTTTCTTTTACTGTCTCAGTGTGAAGTATGTCTGATACTTCCATTAGCACTTATCACATTAACCGTCTGTTATTGACATATTATCATGATGCTAAACATTCTGTTGAACATTTCAGTCATCACAGTAAGTATATATTATGAGGTTTACACTTAGACATACTGTAGACTTTTATCAGTTAGTAATGGAGTGTAATTTTTGTAGATTTTGAGTTAACATAATTATTTCATCTGATTTTTAGTTTATACAATTGAGTTTATACAATGTGGGGGTTTTAATTTTCAGTTTGTACAATTATTTCATCTCATTTTAAATTTATGTTATTTTTGACATGTTTCTCATTGGGTTGATGCATTTATTGTTTGACAATTTTCACTTTGAGTTAATGTAATTATTATTTTATAAATCATGCATAATCTAGCTGTGTGTAGTTATTATTTTGTGACAGTTGTCAGATGTTGATCAGATTGAGTAGTGTTTCATTACTGACAGAACTCGCACTGAATAGTTATTATTGGCAGATATGAATCTAATTGTTATTATTGTTCAGATACATTGAATAGTTATTATTGTTGACAAATCTCACATCAAGTTAGTGTAATTATTGACAGATCACATACATTGAATAGTTATTATTGTTGACAAATCTCACATCACGTTGGTGTAATTATTGACAGATCACATACATTGAATAGTTATTATTATTGACAAATCTCACATCACGTTAGTATAGTTATTGACAGATCACATACATTGAATAGCTATTATTGTTGACAAATCTCACATCACGTTGGTGTAATTATTGACAGAAATCACACTGAATAGAGTTATTATTATTGAGAAATCTCATACATAATTTGTATTAAATATATGTATTATACTTTGACAAATCTCATATTGAGTCAATATAACTTGTGCTGCCAGGTGTCCACCGATCTGACTCTGATGGAAGGAGGGATGTCGGTTGAGTTTGAGGTGGAGCTGACGGTGCCCTCACGGTACATGTGTGTTGACCACGGCGACGACTGCCGCGTGCACGTCGGGCTAGTTCTCGAGGTGAAGGACGAGCACACGTGTCCCTCGTCTAACCTGACGCACTACCAGTCGGTGTTTGTGTCTCCACCCTCTCAGCCCGGAGAGGCCAGCTGCTCTCTGGGCTTCACCACATGGCCACAGGTGGTCAAGCTGCCCGTGAAGGCGGTCAGTGACATGTTGGTGGACGGTGACCAGGTCCGCTCGGTCCACTTCTCGCTGTCCATCTCCAAACAGGACAGTGTCCAGTTCAACTCTGTGGTCAGCAAACGGAGTGTAAGTCTTAATAACCCGAGTGCCGGCATTTATCTTCTTTTTTTTCTTTTTTTGTGAAATCAGTTTTATTATGTCCTAAATCTGATGCTACAGACCTTTAGTTTAATAATATTCTAGTTCACTCATGACATTAATGCTACATGTTAGTGACTAGTACAAACCCTACATGTTAGTGACTAGTACAAACCCTACATGTTAGTGACTAGTACAAACCCTACATGTTAGTGACTAGTACAAATACTACATGTTAGTGACTAGTACAAACCCTACATGTTAGTGACTAGTACAAATACTACATGTTAGTGACTAGTACAAACCCTATATGTTAGTGACTAGTACAAACCCTACATGTTAGTGACTAGTACAAACCCTACATGTTAGTGACTAGTACAAATACTACATGTTAGTGACTAGTACAAACCCTACATGTTAGTGACTAGTACAAATACTACACGCAGAAACCAGACACTCCAGTCTGAAACACCGTCAGATGGTTTCAGTTAATACTGTCAACGTTCTGCTTTGTAGCCTTGCAACAGGGCTGACATCTTCAGTAACGGATGTCATTGGGAGTGACTGTTTTATAGACGAGACACTAGACAGAAATTCATGGAATCATCTACTATTTTGTCAAATGCTCATTCGGCTCTGCATTGTGCAGATATATGGTTCTGATCATGTGTTACAATTTACCTATTCAGATTCGCTAACATGTAAGCTTAATGTGAACTAGAGCATGATCAAACTGAAAGTCTGTTGTGTCAGATCGGTGTGTTTTACACACTGTACTTTGGTCATCAGAACGTGGCAATATTCTACATACACATATAAATAAGATGGTGTTTGAGGACTCACAATTTACTTAACTTTATTAATTTGCATTATACATTATATTTATTTTATGTGTTGCCGAAGTGTCTGTTGCAAGCCATAATCACTAATTATGTGGTTTATTTGAAATATTGTCTTTCTTTGTTGCCTAGGTTACCATCAAAGATTCAGATCGCACTTCACTCTGCAGTTCTGTGAATGACCCTCACATGAAAACATTTGATGGCAGGTATAACAGATTCCTCTTTATTTTTCTCACTTATCCTCTCTCTTCTTTACTGTTCATCCTTCTTCCCACTTTAACAATCCACCATATTCCTCCTGTTTTTGAACTTCTTTACTGCTTCATCTTTATTCACACTTTAACAACACACAATACTTCTGGTTTTTAATTTCTTTACTGCTTCATCCTTCTTCCCACTTTAACAACACACAATACTTCTGTTTTTTAATTTCTTTACTGCTTCATCTTTATTGCCACTTTAACAACACACAATACTTCTGGTTTTTAATTTCTTTACTGCTTCATCCTTCTTCCCACTTTAACAACACACAATACTTCTGTTTTTTAATTTCTTTACTGCTTCATCTTTATTGCCACTTTAACAACACACAATACTTCTGTTTTTTTATTTCTTTACTGCTTCATCCTTCTTCCCACTTTAACAACACACAATACTTCTGTTTTTTAACTTCTTTACTGCTCATCCTTCTTCCCACTTTAACAACACGCAATATTTCTGTTTTTTAATTTCTTTACTGCTTCATCTTTATTCCCACTTTAACAACACACAATACTTCTGTTTTTTAACTTCTTTACTGCTCATCCTTCTTCCCACTTTAACAACACACAATACTTCTGTTTTTTAACTTCTTTACTGCTCATCCTTCTTCCCACTTTAACAACACACAATACTTCTGTTTTTTAACTTCTTTACTGCTCATCCTTCTTCCCACTTTAACAACACACAATTTCTGTTTTTTAACTTCTTTACTGCTCATCCTTCTTCCCACTTTAACAACACACAATACTTCTGTTTTTGAACTTCTTTACTGCTTCATCTTTATTCCCACTTTAACAACACACAATACTTCTGTTTTTTAATTTCTTTACTGTTCATCTTTATTCCCACTTTAACAACACACAATACTTCTGTTTTTTAACTTCTTTACTGCTCATCCTTCTTCCCACTTTAACAACACACAATACTTCTGTTTTTTAACTTCTTTACTGCTCATCCTTCTTCCCACTTTAACAACACACAATACTTCTGTTTTTTAACTTCTTTACTTCATCTTCTTCCCACTTTAACAACACACAATACTTCTGTTTTTTAACTTCTTTACTGCTCATCCTTCTTCCCACTTTAACAACACACAATACTTCTGTTTTTTAACTTCTTTACTGCTCATCCTTCTTCCCACTTTAACAACACACAATACTTCTGTTTTTGAACTTCTTTACTGCTTCATCTTTATTCCCACTTTAACAACACACAATACTTCTGTTTTTTAATTTCTTTACTGTTCATCTTTATTCCCACTTTAACAACACACAATACTTCTGTTTTTTAACTTCTTTACTGCTCATCCTTCTTCCCACTTTAACAACACACAATACTTCTGTTTTTTAACTTCTTTACTGCTCATCCTTCTTCCCACTTTAACAACACGCAATACTTCTGTTTTTTAACTTCTTTACTGCTCATCCTTCTTCCCACTTTAACAACACGCAATACTTCTGTTTTTTAACTTCTTTACTGCTCATCCTTCTTCCCACTTTAACAACACGCAATACTTCTGTTTTTTAACTTCTTTACTGCTCATCCTTCTTCCCACTTTAACAACACGCAATATTTCTGTTTTTGAACTTCTTTACTGCTTCATCTTTATTCCCACTTTAACAACAGACAATACTTCTGTTTTTTAATTTCTTTACTGTTCATTTATCTTCTCACTTTAAGCTACTGTCACACCTTGCCGGATAGCGTTAACGGACGTCCGACGGAGAGCAAAATGTTCAATCCGTTCTTCTCCGTTCACATGCGTTTCTTGTCCGTTTGTCGTTCGGCGAATGCGTTCCTTGTCAGGCAAGGTCCGGCGAGGTCCGTTCAATCCGGCGGAAAGTTTTGTGCATGCACAAAACTTGGAACGGACTCCACCGGACAAAGGCATCCGCCGGTTGTACGGTTGTTGTGCGCTGGGCATGCGTGTTGTTCGGAACTCGTGTGTCTCTCGTCCTGTACTTGTCAGTTCGCATTCGTTGATGTCCGGTGGACGTGACTACAACCTGACATGCATCAGATGAATCGGAGGTGTACCGCATGTTCAGCGGATGATTACCTGATAAGGAACGCATGGGAACTGATGAATAACGGATGTGTAACGGGGTCCACAGGACAAAACTGACGACTTCAAGAAAAGTACAGTATAAGTACCGTACATGTAACGGGTCTTCACCGGGTCCGAAACGGACAGCGACGTACATCATCCGGGGTATATAATGTGGCTTCCCTGTCTCACCCCCTCAGCACCTTCTGGGACCGTGAAGACCTTCATGATGGAGTGTCGTGTGAGACTCCGCCTGCAGTATCAAGTGGCCCTGATCCAGGCACAGATTGGCCTTCCTCCATGCCTTGGCCTTGCTCTTCCCAGCCTTCCCGGACTTCCCCTTGGTCATCTTGGAGAGAGGTGTTGAGCCAACTGGAGGCTGAGAACTGTTAACTGGGAACTATATTAACGTGCCCACATCCTTTCAGTTCAGGCACGCCCACCCTAGACTTGGTCTCTGACCTCGCCAGTGGCCGATTCCATGGCAGGAAGTGGAGCCTAACTGGGACTGGGAACTGTATTAACCTGCCCACATCCTTTCGGTTCAGGTACGCCCACCCTGGACTCGGTCTCTGACTTCACCAGTGGCCGATTCCATGGCGGGAGGGGTGGAGCCTGATGATACTGTGTTCAATTCCCCTCCCACTTTATCAACACACAACACTCCTGTTTTTTAACTTCTTTACTGGTTTTTCTTGCTTGCCACTTTAACAATGGACAATACTCCTGTTTTTCATCTTCTTTACTGTTCATGTTTTCCCCCACTTTAATAGCACACAGTGCACCTCCTGTTTTTCAACTTCTTTGCTGTCCATCTCCACAATACAGTCCTTGTTCATCCAACTGACAACTACAGGCAGGATCATGTCTATAATCCACATATAATTCTTATTTTGTACTATAATAACTGACCTATCTAGATTGAGTTACTCTTTTGGTAACAAGAAATGTTTGAAATGAGTTGTCACCCTGTTGCATTTGTATTTCAGGAAATACAACAACTTCTTAGAAGGTGAATTTGTTCTGTATCGTCACAAGACTTTGCCTTATGAGGTCAGCTTTAATGTCTTCCATGATGCCTTTGTTTTGCCCTTGTTTTAAAGATACAGATTAAAATACGATGATTTGATTTAAAATTTGTTGCAATATTATAGTAGAGCTTATTGTCGTTGTATTCGTGCTATAGTAAACTATTGATGTAATCTGTGTAGCTCTAGATATGATTCTGGTTATAACACAACATTTTATATGTTATGTATAATAAGTATAGAGTCGTAAATGACGTATGCTGATATAATACACGTATAATAAGTGTACAGTCATAGATATGATTCTAGTTATAACACATATGATATATATATATATATAAGTGTACAGTCGTAGATATGATTCTAGTATAGAGTATAATACATGGTTATACATATTATATATAATAAGTGTACAGTCGTAGATATGATTATAGTTATAACACATGGTTGTATATATTATATATGATAAGTGTACAGTCGTAGATATGATTCTAGTTATAACACATGGTTGTATATATATATATAATAAGTGTACAGTCGTAGATATTATTATAGTTATAACACGTGGTTATATATATATATATATAATAAGTGTACAGTCGTAGATATGATTATAGCTATAACACGTGGTTATATATATAATATATATATAATAAGTGTACAGTCGTAGATATGATTATAGCTATAACACGTGGTTATATATATAATATATATATAATAAGTGTACAGTCGTAGATATGATTCTAGTTATAACACGTGGTTATATATATATATATATATATATATATATATATATATATATAATAAGTGTACAGTCATAGATATGATTCTAGTTATAACACATGGTGATATATATATATAATAAGTGTACAGTCGTAGATATGATTCTAGTTATAACACATGGTTATATATATTATATATAATAAGTGTACAGTCGTAGATATGATTATAGTTATAACACATGGTTGTATATATTATATATGATAAGTGTACAGTCGTAGATATGATTCTAGTTATAACACATGGTTATATATATTATATATGATAAGTGTACAGTCGTAGATATGATTATAGTTATAACACATGGTTGTATATATTATATATGATAAGTGTACAGTCGTAGATATTATTATAGTTATAACACGTGGTTATATATATTATATATAATAAGTGTACAGTCGTAGATATGATTATAGCTATAACACGTGGTTATATATATAATATATATATAATAAGTGTACAGTCGTAGATATGATTATAGCTATAACACGTGGTTATATATATAATATATATATAATAAGTGTACAGTCGTAGATATGATTCTAGTTATAACACGTGGTTATATATATATATATATATATATATATATATATATATATATATATATATATATATATAATAAGTGTACAGTCGTAGATATGATTCTAGTTATGACACGTGGTTATATATATTATATATAATAAGTGTACATTCGTAGATATCATTCTAGTTATAACACATTGTGATATATATATATATATATATATATATATATATATATATATATATATATATATATAATAAGTATAGAGTCGTAGATATGATTCTAGTTTTAACACATGGTGATATATATATATATAATAAGTATAGAGTCGTAGATATGATTCTAGTTATAACACATGGTGATATATATATATATATATATATATATATATATATATATATATATAATAAGTGTACAGTCGTAGATATGATTCTAGTTATAAGACATGGTTATATATATTATATATAATAAGTGTACAGTCGTAGATATGATTATAGCTATAACACGTGGTTATATATATATATATATATATAATAAGTGTACAGTCGTAGATATGATTCTAGTTATAACACGTGGTTATATATATATATATATATATAAGTGTACAGTCGTAGATATGATTCTGGTTATGACACGTGGTTATATATATATATATAATAAGTGTACATTCGTAGATATCATTCTAGTTATAACACATTGTGATATATATATATATATATATATATATATATATATATATATATATATATAATTATAGAGTAGTAGATATGATTCTAGTTATAACACATGGTGATATATATATATATATATATATATATATATATATATATATATAATAAGTGTACAGTCGTAGATATGATTCTAGTTATAAGACATGGTTATATATAATATATATAATAAGTGTACAGTCGTAGATATGATTCTAGTTATAAGACATGGTTATATATATTATATATAATAAGTGTACATTCGTAGATATCATTCTAGTTATAACACATGGTGATATATATATATAATAAGTGTACAATCGTAGATATGATTCTAGTTATAACACATGGTTATATATATTATATATAATAAGTGTACAGTCGTAGATATGATTATAGTTATAACACGTGGTTATATATATTATATATAATAAGTGTACAGTCGTAGATATGATTCTAGTTATAACACATGGTTATATATATTATATATAATAAGTGTACAGTCGTAGATATGAGTATAGTTATAACACGTGGTTATATATATTATATATAGTAAGTGTACATTCGTAGATATGATTCTAGTTATAACACATGGTGATATATATTATATATAATAAGTGTACATTCGTAGATATCATTCTAGTTATAACACATGGTGATATATATATATAATAAGTGTACATTCGTAGAAATGATTATAGTTATAACACGTGGTTACATATATATTATATATAATAAGTGTACATTCGTAGATATGATTCTAGTTATAACACATGGTTATATATATTATATATATTATATATATATATATATATATATATATATATATATATATATATATAATATATATAAGTGTACAGTCGTAGATATGATTCTAGTTATAACACATGGTGTACAGTTGTAGATATGATTCTGCTTATGCTAATTAATCTTTAACTTGCAGGTGAGATCTTTCTATCGGGCATGTAATGGCAGAGCGTCTTGTAACTGCGCTGTCACTGTGAAATCTGGTGATGACGTGATTCTGATCGACCGCTGTGGACCAACAATGGGCACATCCACAAGGAAAACACGAATTGCTGTCAAGATATTCAAAAATGGTCAACTCACAAAACATACTCGAATTTTACAGTTTGCTGGTGGAAAACGATACGAGGTGAGCACAGGACATTAGTGACACGTTTGTTTTAAAGATACACACATGTACTATTTACTGTTATTGACGTTTGTTTTAAAGATACACACATGTACTATTTACTGTTATTGACGTTTGTTTTAAAGATACACACATGTACTATTTACTGTTATTGACGTTTGTTTTAAAGATACACATATGTACTATTTACTGTTATTGACGTTTGTTTTAAAGATACACACATGTACAATTCACTGTTATTGACGTTTGTTTTAAAGATACACACATGTACTATTTACTGTTATTGACGTTTGTTTTAAAGATACACACATGTGCTATTCACTGTTATTGACGTTTGTTTTAAAGATACACACATGTACTATTTACTGTTATTGATGTTTGTTTTAAAGATACACACATGTGCTATTTACTGTTATTGATGTTTGTTTTAAAGATACATACATGTACTATTCACTGTTATTGATGTTGTTGTTGTTTTTTGTTTGTTTGTTTTTTGTTTTTGTTTGTTTGTTTGTTTGTTTTTTTGGGGGGGTTTTATGTTTGTTTTAAAGCTACATACATGTACTATTCACTGTTATTGATGTTTGTTTTAAAGATACACACATGTACTATTCACTGTTATTGATGCTAGTTAATTGTGTTTCTGTGATCATATATTGTTCTCCACTGAATACGCACCAGTCTGATTTGTAGTCGTAAAAATTATACGAAACGAAAAATATATTTAACTTGTTTGTATAAGTAGATGTATTTTGGTAGGCAGTAAATAACCCAAACATTGTATAAGAGGGTCAGTGTGTGTTTTAAAGCAATCTAACACATGTGATAGCTATAACATTTTTGTTTTCCAAAGATTTCAGAATATTATTTTACATGGGCAGTTTCCTGAAATTTCACTGCTGTATTTTTTTGTAGAAAAATATTGAAGGGGAATGCCGGATTGGGTTTAAATATATATAAGTTTGCATTCTGTCTTTCTGCATCAAAGTACATGTCACTGTTACTAAAATAGTAATTACTATCTACCAACCACTCTTCCGATTTTATTTCTCATCCGATTTTTATGAAACTTCACATTTAAGAGAAATTATGCATATTATACATACGAAGTCACGTAGCAAATGCTTAATGTCACAAAATTTTCAGTCAATTTACAGTATTATTTTGAAACCACAAGGTGATTTGCAATGTTTCTCATGCCTTGTTGTGTTTATACTGCCAGTCCTGTTATCTTCATTACGTTGTTGGACACCCAGCACCTGATCATTCCTTATCTTCCTTCAGGTTCACCTGCCAACTGGGACGTACGTCATCGTAAGGAACGGAGTCAGCCGGACGGCAAACTTCCTCAACGTTTGGGTGAAAACATCGGCTGCAGATTTCCAGCAGACAGAGGGTTAGTATGTAACTGTGGTGTCACTGGTGGGGAACGATATGTTCACTTTTCACAAACACCTGATATCATCACTTTTTTTGACAGTGATTCATGTCATTACAGCTATATTTTTTCCAATAAGCTGTCCTGTGCTAGTTTTGATTTAATGAACTAGTCTGTAAGTAGCAATCCTCCATTTGGCAGTGCAGGGAGGATGTATTATCTAGTAAAGGATCTCCTAGAAAGAAGCTGTCCTCCTATAGATGAGGTACTAGAGATTCATCGAACCAATCACCATTTTGACAAATGCCCATTCGACTCTGTATTGTCGTATATGTGATGTACATGATTAAGTCTGTCGTCAGAGTTAGTATTTACCGTATGAGTGATGTACATGATTAAGTCTGTCGTCAGAGTTAGTATTTATCGTATGAGTGATGTACATGATTAAGTCTGTCGTCAGAGTGAGTATTTACAGTATACACGTATGAGTGTTGTACATGATTAAGTCTGTCGTCAGAGTGAGTATTTAAAGTATACCCGTATGAGTGATGTACATGATTAAGTCTGTCGTCAGAGTGAGTATTTACAGTATACCCGTATGAGTGGTGTACATGATTAAGTCTGTCGTCAGAGTGAGTATTTACAGTATACCCGTATGAGTGATGTACACGATTAAGTCTGTCATCAGAGTTTATATCTTAATGTACGTGAAGTAGATGATCAAATCTGTGATCACAGTTTGTATCTTAATGTATGTTTAGTTGATGATCAAATCTGTGATCACAGGTTGTATCTTAAGTATGTGAAGTAAATGATCAAATCTGTGATCACAGGTTGTATCTTAATGTATATGAAGTAGATGATCAAATCTGTGATCACAGGTTGTATCTTAATGTATGCGAAGTAGATGATCAAATCTGTGATCACAGGTTGTATCTTAATGTATATGAAGTAGATGATCAAATCTGTGATCACAGGTTATATCTTAATGTATGCGAAGTAGATGATCAAATCTGTGATCACAGGTTATATCTTAATGTATGCGATGTAGATGATCAAATCTGTGATCACAGGTTATATCTTAATGTATGCGAAGTAGATGATCAAATCTGTGATCACAGGTTATATCTCAATGTATGTAAAGTAGATGATCAAATCTGTGATCACAGGTTATATCTCAATGTATGTGAAGTAGATGATCAAATCTGTGATCACAGGTTATATCTCAATGTATGTGAAGTAGATGATCAAATCTGTGATCACAGGTTATATCTCAATGTATGTGAAGTAGATGATCAAATCTGTGATCACAGGTTATATCTCAATGTATGTGAAGTAGATGATCAAATCTGTGATCACAGGTTATATCTCAATGTATGTGAAGTAGATGATCAAATCTGTGATCACAGGTTATATCTCAATGCATGTGAAGTAGATGATCAAATCTGTGATCACAGTTTGTATCTCAATGCATGTGAAGTAGATGATCAAATCTGTGATCACAGTTTGTATCTCAATGCATGTGAAGTAGATGATCAAATCTGTGATCACAGTTTGTATCTCAATGCATGCGAAGTAGATGATCAAATCTGTGATCACAGTTTGTATCTCAATGCATGCGAAGTAGATGATCAAATCTGTGATCACAGGTTATATCTCAATGCATGCGAAGTAGATGATCAAATCTGTGATCACAGGTTATATCTCAATGCATGCGAAGTAGATGATCAAATCTGTGATCACAGGTTATATCTCAATGCATGCGAAGTAGATGATCAAATCTGTGATCACAGGTTATATCTCAATGCATGCGAAGTAGATGATCAAATCTGTGATCACAGGTTATATCTCAATGCATGCGAAGTAGATGATCAAATCTGTGATCACAGGTTGTATCTCAATGTATGCGAAGTAGATGATCAAATCTGTGATCACAGGTTGTATCTCAATGCATGCGAAGTAGATGATCAAATCTGTGATCACAGTTTGTATCTCAATGCATGTGAAGTAGATGATCAAATCTGTGATCACAGTTTATATCTCAATGTATGTGAAGTAGATGATCAAATCTGTGATCACAGTTTATATCTTAATGTATGTGAAGTAGATGATCAAATCTATTACGAAAGTTAGTATCAATAAGCATAATGTATTTGCATAATATTTGAGTTTTTATCAATAAGCATGATCTCTTTGATTAAAGTTACAGTGTCTGGTTACCATATAATAATATCATGTACAAATATGAAATACAAGTTCAACTGCACTTTTAAAAAATTCGTGTGTGTTCGCTATGAACGGAGAACGTCAAAAGTATACGCTCGATTCGTCGCCTGTGCGGCCATTGCTCGGCAAATCACAAACGACAGCCTGTTGTCAATTTCAGTTAGCACGTGCGTTTGCGGATTTGAAATTGTAGGGTTCGTCTCAAAAAATTAAATGAGAAATCTTGCGCTGTACAAAGAACGTTCGGTTGAGGATACGTACTATTCTTTCGTTAAACCGGTTTTGATCTTGACAACGTACTATCGACAATCGTACCTTCCTATTTAAACATTAATATTTTATAAAGTGTTAGTAGAACTTTCAAACTTTAGTTTGTATAACACATTGATCTTGTATATATTTTTAATAAAATATACTAAAGTAGAAAATGACCGTTTTCACTTTTTAATTTTACTTGTGGTAAAATCGACAAATTCAAATAAATATTATTTCGTTTGGAAAGGGTAAAGTTAGTTTGTTTTCTTTAACGACATCAGTTTTAGAGCATATTGATTTAATAATCATCAGCTATTGGATGTCAAACGTTTGGTAATTTTCTAATAGAGGAAATGGGCGCATGTGCAGGGGATAGAGTATTGGGGGTCGAAACCCTTCTGGCGGACATGGCCCCATATAAACTTCGCTCAACGCAGTCTATAACCCCCAAACCCCGCTGAAATCTCTGCACACACGCCTTGGAAACCCGCTACATTTTAAAAATATTTTTTTATTATTTTGTTTTTTTTAGCAAGGGATCATTTATATGTACCATCCCACAGACAGGATATCACATACCATGGCATTTTATATACCAGTCATGGCGCACTGGCTGGAACAATCCCGCCGATGGGGATCGATCCTAGACCGACCGCGCATTTAAAAAAAAAACATCACATTTTTAGGTCTAAGTAATGAATAGAAATAACATATAGTCTTCATAAATATTACGTATATCGAACATACCGCCCTCTTTCTCTACCCCTAGAGCGTTACGAAATTATTAACACCCCCTTACATGTAACGCGTATGCCAACCACTGGTCACTGTCAAAATTTCAAGGCAAATCCCCCACCGACCCCTGGAAAGGTATTGTACCATATCTCTATGGATATAAATATATTTTGGAGGTATGAGACGACCCCTCAATCAAGACAGTTAAATTTGTTCAAAATCACGTGAGAAGCTCAGCGCCTGCGCAAATCGCGTAAATTCCCAGTTCTACTGGCGTCCCGCTAATTGAAGGAAAACAAGCTGGCCATTGGGTTTGCAGTTGACCTAGATAATGTAGATAAGCGAGCATTGCGAAACTATAGCGATGTGGTGCGCTTTTTATGTACCAAACAGAACTGGATCATCTATTCTAAATGCTTAAATAATAAAAATATTCCAGACACTCAAGCTTTAATATTTGAGTTTTATCAATAAGTATGAACTTTAATCACTGTATGGTTACTCGGTTACTGCGAGAGTGGACTTTGGACGATTTGTAGTACGGTCTTTTGCTTATTTTTCATACAGAGATTTGAAATTTTTACTGATTAGTGTCTAATTCAAGACAGGGTGCGGAGAAGAAGAGAAAAACATTAAGTTAATAATTAACAATGACGTCTAAAAGCAAACAAATGTCATACACATAAAAAAATTTAATATAAAGTTTAATATATATATATATATATATATATATATATATATAAATTTTATGTCACTGAGCCAAATATGATTATTTATTTATTACTTATAAACTATAACGTATAACAAAAGTTAAGTATTGAGTTGATATCATCCAGGTTATGAAAACGCTGATTTACAACCACAGTAAAGAGTTCCCATCTATATGAAGAAAACAACATAAATCCAGGCACCATTAATTTATTTGTTCATCCAAGTTAAATTTTCGTTAATACAAGTCAGTGTTAAAGATACACCGATGATGTCAATTTTACTAACTACCCGAGAAGTGTACTATATCAATACTGTTATGGTTTTGTCGTTCAGAGTCAAATAATGCTTAAATAAACTGTACTATAAAATCCTTCAAAAGCCAGAGGAAATGATCTGCGAAAACGCTAAAGAGGGTCAATATATAACTGAAAATTGGGGAGGGGTGGCGAGCCGTTACACACCCGTCATGGCCTTAGCACCTTCTGCACTCGTATTTTCTAGCTCGGCGGCACATATTATGACCCCACCTCCCACTTAAAATACATGGTACTGTATAATTCACTTATTTTAATTAAGTTTTCTTCTTTTTGCTTCTTTTTTTAGAAGGGGGTGAGAGGGTGAGGGTGGGTATTTGACTTGACAACTGCATAAACGTGGAACCTACCAGAATCCTAGACAGCTTGGTTGGCCTCCTCCGATATATAATCCTATGCCATAAAGACAGTATGAAATAATCCAATAATTATTTAACCGTATATTGTAAACCATACCATGAAACCTCTCTAAACTGGACACCCTCAGGGCCAAGTAAACAGTCCGCTTATAAGGGTATCCAGTATGTATGTATGTATGTATGTATGTATGTATGTATGTATGTATGTATGTATGTATGTATATGTGTATGCATGCATGCATGCATGGATGGATGGATGGATGTACGTTCGTACGTAAGTACGTACGTATATAGGCCTGTGTGTGTGTGTGTGTGTGTGTGTGTGTGTGTGTGTGTGTGTGTGTGCGCGCGTGCGTGCGTACATGCCTGCTCGCGTGCACATGTCCGTACAAACGACATCTGGAGTAGGGGAATAATCTCTAGTGATGTGAGTACAGTCTCTATTGTGTGCGTGTCTGATGTGTGCACAAGCCACATTTTAATAATCTCTAGTGATGTGAGTACAGTCTGTATTGTGTGCGTGTCTGATGTGTGTACAAGCCACATTTTAATAATCTCTAGTGATGTGAGTACAGTCTCTATTGTGTGCGTGTCTGATGTGTGCACAAGCCACATTTTAATAATCTCTAGTGATGTGAGTACAGTCTCTATTGTGTGCGTGTCTGGTGTGTGCACAAGCCACATTTTAATAATCTCTAGTGATGTGAGTACAGTCTCTATTGTGTGCGTGTCTGATGTGTTCACAAGCCACATTTTAATCATCTCTAGTGATGTGGGCACAGTCTCTATTGTGTGCGTGTCTGATGTGTGCACAAGCCACATTTTAATAATCTCTAGTGGTGTGGGCACAGTCTCTATTGTGTGCGTGTCTGATGTGTGCACAAGCCACATTTTAATAATCTCTAGTGATGTGGGCACAGTCTCTATTGTGTGCGTGTCTGATGTGTGCACAAGCCACATTTTAATAATCTCTAGTGATGTGGGCACAGTCTCTATTGTGTGCGTGTCTGATGTGTGCACAAGCCACATTTTAATAATCTCTAGTGATGTGAGTACAGTCTCTATTGTGTGCGTGTCTGATGTGTGCACAAGCCACATTTTAATAATCTCTAGTGATGTGGGCACAGTCTCTGTTGTGTGCGTGTCTGATGGGGGCACAAGCCACATTTTAATAATCTGTTAATGTTTAATATTTGAGTTCTGTCAATAAATACAAACTTTAATGTTTAATATTTGAGTTTTATCAATAAGCATAAACTCAATATTTAATAATTGAGTTTTATCAATAAGCACGAACTCAATGTTTAATATTTTAGTTTCATCAATAAGCACGAAATCAATGTTTAATATTTGAGTTTCATCAATAAGCACGAACTCAATGTTTAATATTTGAGTTTCATCAATAAGCACGAACTCAATGTTTAATATTTGAGTTTTATCTCGTCTCTGACAGGTCTCTGTGGAAGTCTGGATGATGACAAAACAAACGACTTCTTCATAACAGATGAACAAGCACAAGATGCAAAAACATTTTCTCTTCATTGGAGGTATCAGTAATAAAAACAATCTCTTCAATAATGTTAAAACAAAAATTATTAATACAAACAACTTGCAAATAGACTACATGCTGAATGCATTTTTTCTTTACATATTCTTCTTTACTAACTGATTATAATGGATTCTGATACACGTACTGATGTTGGTTTATTTGTTCAATATAACTACTGTGAATCATCTCAAGAGAAGTCTTGTCCAGCCTGTGATGTTCATCTCACACTTATTCCCAGACGAAGTAGATTATTTCAAACAAGACTTACTCAACACAATTTCATCTTATAGGGTGTGTTCTACCAAATCAAATCCCATAGATGACAATAGTAACATATGTGGCTAAAACTCCTACCTGCAGTGTATCAATAGCATGGACATAAATAGCATGGATATAAATACTACCAACCCTCACCCTTAAAGTGAACCAGAACAAATTGGGAGTTAAGCTGCTCATTTCAGAGATAATGGGTAGCGTCTATGACAACCCTAGTCCCACAAAATTTGCGTACTTTTTTTTACATGTACCCCATACATGTTTCAAGCACAAGGTTACTTGACACAGTGGTACTTGATGAAATAAAATTGCATAACTTTTTGCGCAGACGAAACTAATTTGTTTACAACCAACACACTCACATTTATCACCAATCACAGTACTTATGGTGTTCACTTCTCTATCAAAAGTTGGGTGCACCTCGAACTTTGACCCAGCCGGAAGTTATTTGGTTTAGTACTACCTATACCTATTCCCAGATTAAATAGATTATTCAAACACGACTTAACATATTATCTCTCATTTAATACAGTGCCACTCCTCAAAACTGGGCCCTCAATAAGTTAGAATTCCCTCAAGACTAGACGTTTTTCAGTCCCATGATTGTCATGTTTTTAAAGAACAATTTACCATTCTAAACCAGAAACTATTCTAAACTGAACACCGGATGAATAATCTAGTTCCAGTGTGGGGATTGTAATATAAATTGTACCCCTGAAATACCGGATAATCAGTATTATCAATCATTATAGTTCTTTGTTATAGTTATATAGTAATTGTTACATGTTTTTGTGTTTCGTTAGAGTGTCAGCAGACACAAGTCACTACTCAGGTGTGTGTGTCGATGAAGAACTCCCGGCATCAACGCAACTCTTCTGTAAATGTCAGTCGTCTGACCAACCAGAATGTGGATCAGATCTTGATGTCATCAGATGTTCTGACCAATCACAGTCAAAGAAATTCACATCAGGTGATGTTTAATGTTCGTCAGTGCAAATCCAACACATGATGCATTTTATAGGTGGACAGCAATCCTTGGAATAATACTGTGCTAAGATAACACCTAACAGGGTTACATGTTTAGTTCATTTATACATTTTCTTTACAGTCTTGTGTCTGAGGCAGTAGAGAAAACCTCTTGATTTATTGTAGATTGCAGTGTTGCTACTGAACCAGTGTTTGATAATTCTATTTATTACAGGGGTAGATTATACAGAGCACTATTTGAAAAAAGCAATGCCACCTCATGGATGTAAGGGATCTGACTTACAACAAATCGTCTTCCAATATGATGCAGAGTACAGATCACAGGTAAGTCAGTCACAAAAGATCATTTCCAGAAACAAATATTAAATAATTTGGAAAAAATATTATATATTTGTAAACACACATTTCAGACACTTTTGTACAAATACTTTTAAGATAATTTTGTAAAAACATATTTCGATAAATTTGTTGAAACACATTTTATTTAATCTGGCAATTGAAACTCAGTATAAAAACAATTTGTTTGAACCACATTAAATGAGCTACAATTTGACAAACTACGTCAACATTACTCATTTACACTATCTCACTGTAGTGTTGATGTGTTTGTAGGTGTTACCTGGCCAACACAAAGCTTGGGTTACACTATCTCACTGTAGTGTTGATGTGTTTGTAGGTGTGACCTGGCCAACACAAAGCCTAGGTTACACTATCTCACTGTACTGTTGATGTGTTTGTAGGTGTGACCTGGCCAACACAAGCTTGGGTTACACTATCTCACTGTACTGTTGATGTGTTTGTAGGTGTTCACCTGGCCAACACAAAGCTTGGGTTACACTATCTCACTGTACTGTTGATGTGTTTGTAGGTGTGACCTGGCCAACACAAAACCTGGGTTACACTATCTCACTGTACTGTTGATGTTTGTAGGTGTGACCTGGCCAACATAAAGCCTAGGTTAAACTATTTCACTGTACTGTTGATGTGTTTGCAGGTGTTCACCTGGCCGACACAAAACCTGGGTTACACTGAGCAGCAGGCGAGAGCTTATTGCCGTGGATACATCCTCAACACGACGATTGGAGCGCGGTGTATGAACCTCCTCAGTCTCCAGCTCGAGATCAGCATCGCGTCCTGCGTCTCCGACATCCAGGTGAAACACTCATCCACAACCTTTGACGTTTATGCTTTAAACTATATTTATTTACGTTTATGAACTAAAGTTGTTTTTTAATGACAACACTAGAGCACATTGATTAATGAATCATCAGTTATGGGATGTCAAACATTCGTTAATTCTGACATGTAGTCTTCTGAGAAAACCCATTACATGTTTCCATTAGTAGCATGGGATCTTTTATAACACTTTCTCACCTGTAAACAGGATGGCACATATCACAGCCTTTGATTTACCAGTTGTCGGGTACTAGTTGGGATGGGGGAAAACCCAGTCAAAGAATAAGCCCACCTATGACCAAGCCAAACGCTCTACAGACCAAGCTAGATGTTTCCCTGTTAACATTAAAAGGTATGACTGGCCAACAGCTGTAGCTTATACATATACTTTTATCTGCATTCGGGCGGTAAAACGCTCTACAGACCAAGCTACATGTTTCCCTGTTAACATTAAACGGTATGACTGGCCAACAGCTGTAGCTTATACATTTATCTTTATCTACGCTCTACAGACCGAGCTAGATGTTTCCCTGTTAACATTAAAAGGTATGATTGGCCAACAGCTGTAGCTTACACATATACATTAAAAGGTATGACTGGCCAACAGCTGTAGCTTATACATATACATTAAAAGGTATGACTGGCCAACAGCTGTAGCTTATACATATACATTTATCTACATTCGGGCGGTAAAACGCTCACTTTATGTGAGGTCGGTCTAGGATCGATCCCTGTCAGTGTGCCCATTGAGCTATTTCTCGTTCCAGCCAGAGCACCACGACTGGTATATCAAATACTGTGATATGTGCTATCCTATCTGTGGGATGATGCATATAAAATATCCTTTGTTAATAATAAAAAAATGTAGCGGATTTCCTTTATAAGACTATATGTCAAAATTACAAAATGTGTGACATTCAATAGCCGATGATTAATAAATCAATGTGCTTTATTGGTGTCGTTAAACAAAACAAATTGCTTTATCTTATACAATTTAAGTATGGCAATATATAATTAATCAACATAAAAAGCAGTCTGTTATGCAAAAATGATTTTTTTAACATGCTACAACATGTTTTGACTCTCATGGACATTCTTAACAGTTTTAATCATATATAAGCAAAAAATCAGTTCAGTTCCAGTATATGTTTTAGGCATTTTTGATTTGTTAAAAAAATATAGCTTCTTCAGTTGTAAGGTGTCAACATTGTTGCATTGTTGCTTAAATCAATGATTTGAACAATAATTTACAGCAAACAAAATGACAAGTATTTTTGCCAATTTCACATTTCGTTAGTTTTCATAAAAAACAATATTTGGAACTTATCTGTAATGAAAATGGTTTAAAATAATGACACTCGCAAAGAATTACCAAAAAGTCAACTGGCCCTTAATTTATTTTGTTCTGTATAGCAACATGTTCTGACTATCTTGGACAGTCTTTTTGAAGTGCAAGAGGGATGAACTCTTTAGTAAAGGATCTCCACGGAAGTAGCTGTCCTCCTATAGACGAGGCACTAGATAGAGGTTATGGAATCAATCATTATTTTGCCAAATGCCCATTCGATCCTGCATTGTGCAGAGATACTGCCCTGACCATGTATTATGGTTTTGTTATTCAGATTAACAAATTTAATCATGTTGAAAAATTAACTATTTGTATCCTGGACAGTCTTAACAGATTTAATCATGTTGAAACATAGTTTGACTACTGGTATCCTGGACAGTCTTAAATGATTTAATCATGTTGAAACATAGTTTGACTACTGGTATCCTGGAATGTCTTAGATGATTTAATCATGTTGAAGCATGTTTTGGCTACCAGTATCATGGACAGTCTTAACAGAAACATATTTTGATTATCATTGACAGTATCGGCAGACTTAAATGTTGAAAGGTAGTTATTGGATGTATGTGATAGTAGATCATGGACTGTTGGATGTGTGTGTTTGTATATCATGGACTATTGGATGTATGTGTTTGTACATCATGGACTATTGGATGTGTGTTTGTTGATCATGGACTATTGGATGTATGTTTGTATATCATGGACTATTGGATGTATGTGTGTGTACATCATGGACTATTGGATGTATGTGTTTGTATATCATGGACTATCGGATGTATTTGTTTGTACATCATGGACTATTGGATGTATGTGTTTGTAGATCATACACTATCGGATGTGTGTGTTTGTATAGTATGGACTATTGGATGTATGTGTTTGTGCATCATGTACTATTGGATGTATGTGTTTGTATATCATAGACTATTGGATGTATTTGTTTGTACATTATGGACTATTGGATGTATGTGTTTGTAGATCATGTACTATTGGATGTATGTGCTTGTATATCATGGACTGTTGGATGTATTTGTGTGTATATCATGGACTAGTGGACGTATTTGTGTGTAGATCATGGACTATTGTATGTGTGTGTTTGTAGATCATGGACTATTGGATGTGTGTGTTTGTAGATCATGGACTATTGGATGTGTGTGTGTTTGTAGATCATCGACTATTGGATGTGTGTGTTTGTAGATCATGAACTATTGGATGTGTGTGTTTGTATATCATGGACTATTGGATGTGTGTGTTTGTAGATCATGGACTATTGGATGTGTGTGTTTGTATATCATGGACTATTGGATGTGTGTGTTTGTAGATCATGGACTATTGGATGTGTGTGTTTATAGATCATGGACTATTGGATGTGTGTGTTTGTATATCATGGACTATTGGATGTGTGTGTTTGTAGATCATGGACTATTGGATGTGTGTGTTTGTATATCATGGAACTATTGGATGTGTGTGTTTGTAGATCATGGACTATTGGATGTGTGTGTTTGTATATCATGGACTATTGGATGTGTGTGTTTGTATATCGTGGACTATTGGATGTGTGTGTTTGTAGATCATGAACTATTGGATGTGTGTGTTTGTATATCATGGACTATTGGATGTGTGTGTTTGTATATCATGGACTATTGGATGTGTGTGTTTGTAGATCATGGACTATTGGATGTGTGTGTTTGTAGATCATGGACTATTGGATGTGTATGTTTGTATATCATGGACTATTGGATGTATTTGTTTGTAGATCATGGACTATTGGATGTGTGTGTTTGTATATCATGGACTATTGGATGTGTATGTTTATATATCATGGACTTTTGGATGTATTTGTTTGTAGATCATGGACTATTGGATGTGTGTGTTTGTATATCATGGACTATTGGATGTATGTGTTTGTACATCATGTACTATTGGATGTATGTGTTTGTATATCATAGACTATTGGATGTATTTGTTTGTACATCATGGATTTGGATGTATCATGATCATGGACTATTGGATGTGTGTGTTTGTAGATCATGGACTATTGGATGTGTGTGTTGTGTATATCATGGACTATTGGATGTGTGTGTGTGTATCATGGACTATGGATGTGTGTGGAGATCATGGACTATTGGATGTATGTTTGTATATCATGGACTATTGGATGTGTATGTTTGTAGATCATGGACTATTGGATGTGTGTGTTTGTAGATCATGGACTATTGGATGTGTGTGTTTGTATATCATGGACTATTGGCTGTGTTTGTTTGTAGATCATGGACTATTGGATGTGTGTGTGTGTTTGTAGATCATGGACTATTGGATGTGTGTGTTTGTATATCATGGACTATTGGATGTGTGTGTTTGTATATCATGGACTATTGGATGTGTACGTTTGTAGATCATGGACTATTGGATGTGTGTGTTTGTAGATCATGGACTATTGGATGTATGTGTTTGTACATCATGGACTATTGGATGTATGTGTTTGTAGTATCATATTGGACTGTGTGTGTTTGTAGATCATGGACTATTGGATGTATGTTTGCATTATGGACTATTGGATGTATGTGTTTGTAGATCATGGACTATCGGATGTGTGTGTTTGTATATCATGGACTTGGATGTTTTTGTTTGTAGTGGACTATTGGATGTGTGTGTTTGTATATCATGGACTATTGGATGTATTTGTTTGTAGATCATGGACTATTGGATGTGTGTGTTTGTATATCATGGACTATTGGATGTGTATGTTTGTATATCATGGACTGTTGGATGTATTTGTGTGTATATCATGGACTATTGGATGTATTTGTGTGTAGATCATGGACTATTGTATGTGTGTGTTTGTAGATCATGGACTATTGGATGTATGTTTGTATATCATGGACTATTGGATGTGTATGTTTGTAGATCATGGACTATTGGATGTGTGTGTGTGTTTATAGATCGTGGGCTATTGGATGTGTGTGTTTGTACATCATGGACTATCGGATGTGTGTGTTTGTACATCATGGATTATTGGATGTGTACGTTTGTAGATCATGGACTATTGGATGTGTGTGTGTTTGTAGATCATGGACTATTGGATGTATGTTTGTAGATCATGGACTATTGGATGTATGTGTTTGTAGTTCAAGGATTATTGGATGTGTGTGTTTGTAGATCATGGACTATTGGATGTATGTTTGCAGTTAATGGACTATTGGATGTGTGTGTTTGTAGATCATGGACTATCGGATGTGTGTGTTTGTAGATCATGGACTTGGATGTTTTTGTTTGTAGTTCATGGACTATTGGATGTGTGTGTTTGTATATCATGGACTATTGGATGTATTTGTTTGTAGATCATGGACTATCGGATGTGTGTGTTTGTAGATCATGGACTATTGTATGTGTGTGTTTGTATATCATGGACTATTGGATGTATTTGTTTGTAGATCATGGACTATTGGATGTGTGTGTTTGTATATCATGGACTATTGGATGTGTGTGTTTGTAGATCATGAACTATTGGATGTGTGTTTGTAGATCATGGACAGCCTTGACTGGGCACAGGAAGCTCTTCAGGGTTTCATCCTGCAGTGTCTGTCTCTCTTCACGTTTGACGTCACCATGTGGGTGAATATCGGTGGCGTACCTAGACCAGATTTTCACGTCATCGAGCTGGTTTGCAGCAATGGATGTAGTAACCAGGGCAAGTGTGTAGCAGGTTGGTGGCTTTATTTTTCTTCAGTTTACTGCAAGGAGACGTATTGAACTACTGTAACAGATTACTTGACCAAAGTGGTTCTCACTTCACGCTAAAATGTCTGAAATCAAAATTACAATTGTATTTTTCACGTTCTATTTTGCAGTTATAAGTATAATTTATTTCACCACAAAAACAAAACTACTAAAAAGCTGCCTGACTGACCCATTAATAAAACGATGGATTAAATGACAAGGCATTTGTTTGTAAGGATGACTTGATGTATTATTTTGTTAATCCTCTTCTCAGTTATGGTGTTGAAAATATGATTAAGGACTAGTCATATAATGAGAGGAAAACTAACCCCAGCAATCTATGGGTTACTCATTTCGATTAGTAGCAAGGGATCTTTTATATGCACCATCTCGTGATAGTACATACCACTAACGTTGTTACACCAGTTTGTGGGGCACTGGCTGGCACACGAAATAGCTCAATAGTCCCACCATTGATTGTGTAAAGGGAAACACGTAATCCCGCTCCTTGTAACCAGTGAAGACACGCTATTGTATGGTGATACTGTATTTGTGATGTCCTTGTAACCAGTGAAGACATGCTAGTGTATGGTGATACTGTATTTGTGATGTCCTTGTAACCAGTGAAGACATGCTAGTGTATGATGATACTGTATTTGTGATGACCTTGTATCCAGTGAAGACATGCTAGTGTATGGTGATACTGTATTTGTGATGTCCTTGTAACCAGTGAAGACATGCTAGTGTATGGTGATACTGTATTTGTGATGACCTTGTATCCAATGAAGACATGCTATTGTATGGTGATACTGTATTTGTGATGTCCTTGTAACCAGTGAAGACATGCTATTGTATGGTGATACTGTATTTGTGATGTCCTTGTAACCAGTGAAGACATGCTATTGTATGGTGATACTGTATTTGTGATGTCCTTGTAACCAGTGAAGACATGCTATTGTATGGTGATACTGTATTTGTGATGTCCTTGTAACCAGTGAAGACATGCTATTGTATGGTGATACTGTATTTGTGATGCTTTTCTTTGTACAGGTGTTTGTATGTGTGACGAAGGTTTCCTCAGTCCTGACTGCTCTGTAGATGCCTCACAGCCTCCAGCCATAGAGTACATTGCCAACGCTCGCTGTGACAGGAAAACCTCAGATTGTTCTTCAGTTGTTATCTTTGGTGACACATTCATCAGGTCGGACAATCTCAAATGCAGGCTGACCAAAGCTGTGGTACACACAACATTCTTTATTTACCTGCCTCTTCCAGTCTTCTTGGAAAGATTAAAATATCCATTTCCACATAAATTTAGCATTCTATATTATTAGATATGTGCAAAAATATCCATTTTCAAATAAAAATAGCAAACTAAGTTCTTAAGATATGTTCAAAAACTATGCAGATATTTAAAACAGTTTCTTATACAATATGAATCGATACGATTGTAAACTGAATCGTTTTTCTACGGAACTAATTGTATATTTGGTATTTCTTAAAAAAAATACCTGGCTACAATCTAACTTTAGACTCTTGAACCGTCAACCTGACCTGTTCCAATCGCTAATGGCGTTACTTTCTAATGACGTCATTAGAATTCCGGGTGTTATTTTCATTTGATCCCGGGAAAAGAATGTAATTAACCAATCACAATACAGAAGACACTCGCTATCAGTTTACAATAGATTCTAATCAGTATGTATCGTTTCTTGTTTACCTACATTTATGTGTTGAACTTGATAAATATATCAATATGAAGTGTAAATATGAAACGTTTGTATACTTTGATTTTAGTATAGTGCAACATTCTCCTACACAAAGAGCAATGATGTGATAACAACCTCGGCAACGTTCGTGTCATTTCAACAAGTTGTATGTCCCTTGACAGCCGTGGGCAGCTACTACATCGAGGTCACTATTGAAGGCACGTTGTTCAGCCAGGCCCATTTCTATGAGGTGGTCGATTCGTCGTGCATCACCTGCAACAACGAAACATGTAGCATCAACGTGAGTTACTACTGTTCAGATAATGAAACATAGCGATCACTTGAGTTACTACTGTTCAGATAATGAAACATTGAGTTCACTTGAGTTACTACTGGTCACATAATGAAACACAGCGTTCGTGTGAGTTACTACTGGTCAGATAATGAAATATAGCGTTCACGTGAGTTACTACTGGTCAGATAATGAAATATAGCGTTTACGTGAGTTACTACTGGTCAGATAATGAAATATAGCGTTCACGTGAGTTACTACTGGTCAGATAATGAAATATAGCGTTTACTTAAGTTACTACAAGTCAGATAATGAAACACAGCGTTCACCTGAGTTACTACTGGTCAGATAATGAAACATAGCGTTCACGTGAGTTACTACTGGTCAGATAATGAAACATAGCATCCACGTGAGTTACTACTGTTCAGATAATGAAACACAGCGTTCGTGTGAGTTACTACTAGTCAGATAATGAAATATAGCGTTCGTGTGAGTTACTACTAGTCAGATAATGAAATATAGCGTTCACGTGAGTTACTACTGGTCAGATAATGAAATATAGCGTTCACGTGAGTTACTACTGGTCAGATAATGAAATATAGCGTTCACGTGAGTTACTACTGGTCAGATAATGAAATATAGCGTTTACTTAAGTTACTACTGGTCAGATAATGAAACACAGCGTTCACCTGAGTTACTACTGGTCAGATAATGAAACATAGCGTTCACGTGAGTTACTACTGGTCAGATAATGAAACATAGCATCCACGTGAGTTACTACTGTTCAGATAATGAAACACAGCGTTCGTGTGAGATACTACTGGTCAGATAATGAAACATAGCGTTCACGTGAGTTACTACTGTTCAGATATTGAAACATAGCATCCACCTGAGTTACTACTGTTCAGATAATGAAACATAGCGTTCACGTGAGTTACTACTGTTCAGATAATGAAACATAGCATCCACGTGAGTTACTACTGTTCAGATAATGAAACATAGCGTTCACGTGAGTTACTACTGTTCAGATAGTGAAACATAGCATCCACGTGAGTCACTACTGTTCAGATAGTGAAACATAGCGTTCATATGAGTTACTAATGTTCAGATAGCGAAACATAGCGTTCACGTGAGTTACTACTGTTCAGATAATGAAAAATAGTGTTCACGTGAGTTACTACTATTCAGATAATGAAAAATAGCGTTCATGTCAGTTACTACTGTTGAGATAACGAAACATAGTGTTCATGCGAGTTACCACTTCTACAGTAAATCAGCGAATAGAAATCTAGGCTCTGGGACCCGGCCTCTATTCAAGGCAAACCTCTATTCGATGCAGGCAAAATGTTCTAACATATTGGTACTTTAAAACAAATAGAATAGAACTAACAGATAATTATGTATGGCAGGCCTCTATTCAATGATTTATGGTATATTCTGTTCAGATACTGAAACATGCAGTGTTACTTGAATTATTACTATTCAGATACTGAAACAGGCAGTGTTACTTGAATTACTACTGTTCAGTTACTGAAACATACATCATTACTTGAATTACTACTGTTCAGTTACTGAAACATGCAATGTTACTTGAATTACTACTGTTCAGATACTGAAACATACAGTATTAATGTGAGTTACTAGAGACATTTGTGCAAATACTCAACTTAATGTGTGTATGATTGTGAATATACAATCTGCATAGTTTCATTATATTGTAACACTACTGGATATTAATAGTCAATGTGATATTTTTGTCATATTGTAACACTATTGGATATTAATAGTGAATGTAGTATTGGTTTTTTTAACTAGGAGGCTCGTTGTTTCATTGATTCAACTTGCTACAAGTTTGGAAAGAGCCCTCAAGGTAACGACACACTTGTCTGTGATCCGAACAGAAACTCCACTGTGTGGACTGACCGAACACGTGAGTTTTAAATATTACACAAACTGTTTCTCTACTATATCTGATTATTGGGGGTTTTCCAGGAACATAAAGGCAATGATCCAAGAAATAAAAATTACCTGAATAATTAATGTTAGTCACTATTTAATACTGTTACACTTCTAAAGGATTTACATACATGTAGTTATATTCAGCTATTAGTCGTTTTGGTTTTCCGAATGAAAAAATCTTTTATACAACTTTGAAAACTTGCAGATTCTAAACATCATGATCACTTCAAAGCTGAACATTAAAATAATGTACAATTAATGAATTTGAATGAATTTTCAGAATTTCCAGCTGTAGGAGTGGAACCACAATTATCAGTTGAATTCAATGAATCAACGTTGGAGCTGACGTTAGTCTGTGACTGGAGTGACTATGTGGTGGATCCATCGGTTCAAATCTCAGTTCTGTGGTTCACTGGTGACAATGTCACATCCGAGTCTACCGTCACAGACAACACTACGAGAAGTGACAAGAAGCTGTCTTCTGATTGGGCAGTGAAATATGGTGACACTGTAAGTGTTTATGTGAACATAATTATCACAATAGCAGTCGGGAAAGATTATTTTGAAATGTGGTGACACTAAGTATCTCTATCTCTTTAACTGAACATTTTAACATAATTATTCATAATTACAGTCTGTAAATTAGTTTGTGTTATAGTTGGTAATAATTAAAACGATTTACAGCATCACATACTTATTACAATATTTTCACAGTATGACATCGTAATGAATAAAATATTTTCACAGTATGACATCGTAATGATTAAAATATTTTTATAACATCACATCAAATGATTAAAGCATTTACACAGTATTACCTCGTAATGATTAAAACATGCATTTTCATAACATCACATCAAATGATTAAAACATTTTCTCAGTATCACATTTTGATGATTATTTTCCAGATCTTCTGTGCTCTACAAGCATGTCGGGTGGGCAGCTGCACGGAGACAAAGAGTCCGTATGTCAAGAGCAATGAATACAAACTGGAAATACAGGTACATGATCAGTTTATTGTTTGATCACATACAGTGTAGTTCATCATAACATGGTGACTGCTGTTACAAACTAAGGAAGCCATTTCAACGTGCTAAAAGTCAGTTGTAATGTTTAAATGTTGAGGTGTTAGTGTTGGTAATGTGTCGAAATGTTATTGATATGGTACGAGATGTTAGTAATATGTTTAAATAATGAGATGTTAGGAATATGTTTAAATGTTAAGATGTTACTAATATGTTAACATAGTAGTATGTTGAAATGTTAGTACTATGATTAAATGTTGAAATGTTAATACAATAATATATTGTAATGTTAAGATGTTAGTAATATGTTTAAATATTAAGATGTTAGTAATATGTTTAAGCATTTAGATGTTAGTAATATGTTTAAATATTAAGATGTTAGTAATATGTTTAAATGTTGAGACGTTGGTAATATGTTTAAATGTTGAGATGTTAGAATTATGTTGATATGTTAGTACTATGTTGATATGTTATTTAAATGTTGTGATGTTAGTACTATGTTGAAGTGTTATTTAAATGTTGTGATGTTAGTAATATGTTGAGATGTTAGTGTTATGTTGAAATGTTGAGAAGTGAGTAATTTGTTGAAATGTTGAGGTATTATTAATATTTTTTATTATTGTCAGGTTATTGGTAAGACATCTCTCACAGTAACAGAAGGTGCCGATGCTAAAATTGTCCGCATTAAATCAACGTTTCCACCAGTTGTATTCTGCAATCATTCCTCCAACTGTACCTTGCACATCGACACTTTCATTCCGGAAGTCGACAGTGACATCACATGTCCGGGAACAGGATCATATATCCCACAGGCGGTCATCAGTTGGCGTGACAACCAGGGTGTGATGTCATCATGTGGCGTCACACTGACCAATGAGAACTGGCAGTCAGAACAGCTGATATACGTGCAGGCCACGGTGGATGGACGGCATGATAACAACCAGCGAAGAACGCTGGAAATCTCCGCTCAGGTGGAATACAGCGGAACTCTTCTTGTTCAGGAGACCGTCTCAGTGGCCACGGTAACGGTAAGTAACACAGTAAACATTGTATTAATACAGCGGAACTCTTCTTGTTCAGGAGACCGTCTCAGTGGCCACGGTAACGGTAAGTAACACAGTATAACATTGTATTAATACAGCGGAACTCTTCTTGTTCAGCAGACCGTCTCAGTGGCCACGGTAACGGTAAGTAACACAGTACAACATTGTATTAATATAGCGGAACTCTTCTTGTTCAGGAGACCGTCTCAGTTGCCACGGTAACGGTAAGTAACACAGTATAACATTGTATTAATACAGCGGAACTCTTCTTGTTCAGGAGACCGTCTCAGTTGCCACGGTAACGGTAAGTAACACAGTATAACATTGTATTAATACAGCGGAACTCTTCTTGTTCAGGAGACCGTCTCAGTGGCCACGGTAACGGTAAGTAACACAGTACAACATTGTATTAATACAGCGGAACTCTTCTTGTTCAGGAGACCATCTCAGTTGCCACAGTAACGGTAAGTAACACATTATAACATTGTATTAATACAGCGAAACTCTTCTTGTTCAGGAGACCATCTCAGTGGCCACAATAACGGTAAGTAACACAGTACAACATTGTATTAATATAGCGGAACTCTTCTTGTTCAGGAGACCGTCTCAGTGGCCACAGTAACGGTAAGTAACACAGTACAACATTGTATTAATATAGCGGAACTCTTCTTGTTCAGGAGACCGTCTCAGTGGCCACGGTAACGGTAGGAGACCATCTCAGTGGCTACGGTAGAGGTAAGTAACACAGTACAACATTGTATTAATACAGCGGAACTCTTCTTGTTCAGGAGACCGTCTCAGTGGCTACGGTAGAGGTAAGTAACACAGTACAACATTGTGTTAATACAGCGGAACTCTTCTTGTTCAGGAGACCGTCTCAGTGGCTACGGTAGAGGTAAGTAACACAGTACAACATTGTGTTAATACAGCGGAACTCTTCTTGTTCAGGAAACCGTCTCAGTGGCTACGGTAGAGGTAAGTAACACAGTACAACATTGTGTTAATACAGCGGAACTCTTCTTGTTCAGGAGACCGTCTCAGTGGCTACGGTAGAGGTAAGTAACACAGTACAACATTGTGTTAATACAGCGGAACTCTTCTTGTTCAGGAGACCGTCTCAGTGGCTACGGTAGAGGTAAGTAACACAGTACAACATTGTGTTAATACAGCGGAACTCTTCTTGTTCAGGAGACCGTCTCAGTGGCTACGGTAGAGGTAAGTAACACAGTACAACATTGTGTTAATACAGCGGAACTCTTCTTGTTCAGGAGACCGTCTCAGTGGCTACGGTAGAGGTAAGTAACACAGTACAACATTGTGTTAATACAGCGGAACTCTTCTTGTTCAGGAGACCGTCTCAGTGGCTACGGTAGAGGTAAGTAACACAGTACAACATTGTGTTAATACAGCGGAACTCTTCTTGTTCAGGAGACCGTCTCAGTGGCTACGGTAGAGGTAAGTAACACAGTACAACATTGTGTTAATACAGCGGAACTCTTCTTGTTCAGGAGACCGTCTCAGTGGCTACGGTAGAGGTAAGTAACACAGTACAACATTGTGTTAATACAGCGGAACTCTTCTTGTTCAGGAGACCGTCTCAGTGGCTACGGTAGAGGTAAGTAACACAGTACAACATTGTGTTAATACAGCGGAACTCTTCTTGTTCAGGAGACCGTCTCAGTGGCTACGGTAGAGGTAAGTAACACAGTACAACATTGTGTTAATACAGCGGAACTCTTCTTGTTCAGGAGACCGTCTCAGTGGCTACGGTAGAGGTAAGTAACACAGTACAACATTGTGTTAATACAGCGGAACTCTTCTTGTTCAGGAGACCGTCTCAGTGGCTACGGTAGAGGTAAGTAACACAGTACAACATTGTGTTAATACAGCGGCACTCTTCTTGTTCAGGAGACCGTCTCAGTGGCTACGGTAGAGGTAAGTAACACAGTACAACATTGTATTAATACAGCGGAACTCTTCTTGTTCAGGAGACCGTCTCAGTGGCTACGGTAGAGGTAAGTAACACAGTACAACATTGTGTTAATACAGCGGAACTCTTCTTGTTCAGGAGACCGTCTCAGTGGCTACGGTAGAGGTAAGTAACACAGTACAACATTGTGTTAATACAGCGGAACTCTTCTTGTTCAGGAGACCGTCTCAGTGGCTACGGTAGAGGTAAGTAACACAGTACAACATTGTGTTAATACAGCGGAACTGTTCTTGTTCAGGAGACCGTCTCAGTGGCTACGGTAGAGGTAAGTAACACAGTACAACATTGTATTAATACAGCGGAACTCGTCTTGTTCAGGAGACCGTCTCAGTGGCTACGGTAGAGGTAAGTATCACAGTACAACATTGTATTAATACAGCGGAACTCTTCTTGTTCAGGAGACCGTCTCAGTGGCTACGGTAGAGGTAAGTAACACAGTACAACATTGTATTAATACAGCGGAACTCTTCTTGTTCAGGAGACCGTCTCAGTGGCTACGGTAGAGGTAAGTAACACAGTACAACATTGTATTAATACAGCGGAACTCTTCTTGTTCAGGAGACCGTCTCAGTGGCTACGGTAGAGGTCAGTAACACAGTACAACATTGTATTAATACAGCGGAACTCTTCTTGTTCAGGAGACCGTCTCAGTGGCTACGGTAGAGGTCAGTAACACAGTACAACATTGTATTAATACAGCGGAACTCTTCTTGTTCAGGAGACCGTCTCAGTGGCTACGGTAGAGGTAAGTAACACAGTACAACATTGTATTAATACAGCGGAACTCTTCTTGTTCAGGAGACCGTCTCAGTGGCTACGGTAGAGGTAAGTAACACAGTACAACATTGTATTAATACAGCGGAACTCTTCTTGTTCAGGAGACCGTCTCAGTGGCTACGGTAGAGGTAAGTAACACAGTACAACATTGTATTAATACAGCGGAACTCTTCTTGTTCAGGAGACCGTCTCAGTGGCTACGGTAGAGGTAAGTAACACAGTACAACATTGTGTTAATACAGCGGAACTCTTCTTGTTCAGAGGTAAGTATCACAGTACAACATTGTATTAATACAGCGGAACTCTTCTTGTTCAGGAGACCGTCTCAGTGGCTACGGTAGAGGTAAGTAACACAGTACAACATTGTATTAATACAGCGGAACTCTTCTTGTTCAGGAGACCGTCTCAGTGGCTACGGTAGAGGTAAGTAACACAGTACAACATTTTCTTACACATCCGTTGGTGAGAACACCATGCATTATTTTTGGTTACACTTGGTTGAAGACATACGACTGGCTGCTCCTAGGTGATGACCAGGTCACCAATGCCATACAACCAATGAAAAACTACACGATGGAAATCGATTGGACTGTTACGTATAGTTAACCTGACATTCATGTGTCTGTTACGTGTAAGTCGGCTACAAGTGCAACGGCTGTAGATAACTTTTAGTCGAAAAAGATGTTAAAATTTGCTTAAAACCTGATTTTTTAGGATATGTAAGAAATAGAATAATAGATTCGTGTCCGTTAGATACCATTTATCTTACAACTCGTTGTTTAGAAACATATCAAACTCGCTTTCGCTTGTTAGATATATTTTAAAACTACTCATTAACCACAGTACAATTTTGTATTAATACAGTGGAACTCTTCTTGTTCGGGAGACTATCTCAGTAACCACAGTAGAGGTACCACAGTACGATGTTGTATTGATACAGTGGAACTCTTCTTGTTCAGGAGACTATCTCAATAAATCAGTGAATCGAAGTAGCACAGTACTACAATGTATTGAGCAGAGTACAATGTTGTATTGAGTCCAGTGCAGTGTTGTATTGAGTTTAGTAAAATGTATTGAATACAGTAAAGTGCTATATGTAAAATGTATTATTGAGTACAACAGAATTTTGTATTTAGTACAATGTTCAATGCCCTTAATACAATACAATACAAAATTATATTTAAAGATAACAATGCGATGATACACTGAAATGTTGTATTGTCTTGTAATAGAAAATAGAAAGTTATCATTTAAGAAAGCTATGTTGATTTTCAGCTGTTGATTAAAGATACCAACTGGCATGCAGTCTGCAAATCGATCAATGACCCACACATGACCACATTTGATGGCAGGTACGGTAACAATTCCAGTCTTTTCAACTATACTTGTAGTCTTTCCCACAGGGAACGTCTTTTTTTCATACTATGGAATTTACTACAAGTTATTTATTTCTGAGCCGATTGTTTTCTAAATTGCACACACACTATAGTACTTTTTTGTTATTTCCAAAACACGTTTACTTTTCGTCCTACGTCAAAACAAACTGAAATTATTTTTTTCAAATGGGACGGACTGGCTTCAGTAAGATCAGGAAGGGTTGATAAGGTTCATGATTACATCACCTATCTATTCTCTACCCAGTGTTTTAATCTCACTAAAACCAAGACCAGGAAGGGTTGATATGGTTCATGATTACAGCACCTATCTATTCTCTACCCAGAGTTTTAATCTCACATTTTAATCTCACTAAAACCAAGATCAGGAAGGGTTGATATGGTTCATGATTACAGCACCTATCTATTCTCTACCCAGTGTTTTAATCTCACTAAAACAAAGATCAGGAAGGGTTGGTATGGTTCATGAATACAGCACCTATCTATTCTCTACCCAGTGTTTTAATCTCACTAAAACAAAGATCAGGAAGGGTTGATATGGTTCATGATTACAGCACTTATCTATTCTCTACCCAGTGTTTTAATCTCACTGAAACCAAGATCAGGAAGGGTTGGTATGGTTCATGATTACAGCACCTATCTATTCTCTACCCAGTGTTGTAATCTCACTAAAACCAAGATAAGGAAGGGTTGATATGGTTCATGATTACAGCACCTATCTATTCTCTACCCAGTGTTTTAATCTTTCTAAAACCAAGATCAGGAAGGGTTGATATGGTTCATGATTACAGCACCTATCTATTCTCAACTCAGTGTTTCAAACACACTAAAACCAAGAGCAGGAAGGATTGGTATGGTTCATGATTACAGCACCTATCTATTCTCTACCCAGTGTTTCAAACACACTAAAACCAAGAGCAGGAAGGATTGGTATGGTTCATGATTACAGCACCTATCTATTCTCTACCCAGTGTTTCAAACACACTAAAACCAAGATCAGGAAGGGTTGGTATGGTTCATGATTACAGCACCTATCTATTCTCTACTAAGTGTTTTAATCTCATTAAAACCAAGATCAGGAAGGGTTGATATGGTTCATGATTACAGCACCTATCTATTCTCTACCCAGAGTTTTAATCTCACTAAAACCAAGATCAGGAAGGGTTGATATGGTTCATGATTACAGCACCTATCTATTCTCTACCCAGTGTTTTAATCTCACTAAAACCAAGATCAGGAAGGGTTGATAAGGTTCATGGTTACAGCACCTATCTATTCTCTACCCAGTGTTTTAATCTCACTACAACCAAGATCAGGAAGGATTGACATGGTTCATGATTACAGCACCTATCTATTCTCTACCCAGTGTTTTAATCTCACTAAAACCAAGATCAGGAAGGGTTGATATGGTTCATAATTGCAGCACCTATCTATTCTCAACTCAGTGTTTTAATCTCACTAAAACCAAGATCAGGAAGGGTTGGTATGGTTCATGATTACAGCACCTATCTATTCTCTACCCAGTGTTTTAATCTCACTAAAACAAAGATCAGGAAGGGTTGATATGGTTCATGGTTACAGCACCTATATATTCTCAAATCAGTGTTTTAATCTCACTACAACCAAGATCAGGAAGGGTTGACACGGTTCATGATTACAGCACCTATCTATTCTCAACTCAGTGTTTTAATCTCATTAAAACCAAGATCAGGAAGGGTTGATAAGGTTCATGATTACAGCACCTATCTATTCTCAACTCAGTGTTTTAATCTCACTAAAACCAAGATCAGGAAGGGTTGATAAAGTTCATGATTACAGCACCTATCTATTCTCAACTCAGTGTTTTAATCTCACTAAAACCAAGATCAGGAAGGGTTGATAAGGTTCATGATTACAGCACCTATCTATTCTCAACTCAATCTCACTAAAACCAAGATCAGGAAGGGTTAATATGGTTCATGATTACAGCACCTCTGAGAGAGAGGATGTGAGAGAGAGAGAGAGAGGGAGGGAGGGAGGGAGAGAGAGAGAGAGAGAGAGAGAGAGAGAGAGAGAGAGAGAGAGAGAGAGAGAGAGAGAGAGAGAGAGAGAGAGAGAGAGAGAGACTTGTTGTAAAATAGTATACTATTTGGTTTTTATTTGTTATTTTGTGTTTTCTGTTTCTAGATATTACAACAATTTCAATGTAGGAGAGTTTGTACTGTATCGGCACACTACTCTGCCTTATGAAGTAAGTGTTTATATATGTATATTTTTACTAAAGTAATATTAGTCTCTGATTCGTGATCAGTACTGAGATTTATCTCCCCCTGTTCCAGGAGGAAACCGTAGTACAAAGTGATCCAAATCTGTTCATTGCTAACCCGTGTACCTTCAAATATGCAGCATGTGGATCAAAGTACGAAATGTTTTGATTATTAAAATTGCCAAGGTATGGGATTATGATATTTAATAATTTTAAAAAGATGTACCAAGCATTGTCAGAGCATAGTATATGAATGGGTTACATGATACAATACAAGTTATTTTAATATAATACAAGTTATTTTGATACACTACAAGTTACTTGGTACAATACAAGTTACTTTGATAAAATACAAGTGACTTGGTACAATACAAGTGACTTGGTAGAATACATGACTTTGTACAATACAAGTGACTTTGATACAATACAAGTGACAATACAAGTGACTTTGATACAATACAAGTGACTTGGTACAATACAAGTGACTTTGATACAATACAAGTTACTTTGATACAATACAAGTGACTTGGTACAATACAAGTGACTGGGTACCATACAAGTGACTTCCATACAATATAAGTGACTGGGTACAATACAAGTGATTGGGTACAATACAAGTGACTGGGTACAACACATGTGATAGGGTACAATACAAGTGATTGGGTACAATACAAGTGACTGGGTACAATACAAGTGACTGGGTACAATACATGTGATTGGGTACAATACAAGTGACTGGTACAATACAGGTGACTGGGTACAATACAGGTGACTGGGTACAATACAAGTGACTGGGTACACTACAAGTGACTGGGTACACTACAAGTGACTGGGTATATATGTATATATATGTATAAGTGTATGTGTTTACTTACTATGTTATGTTTTGCAGATACACACGTTTTACCGCTCCTGCAATGGCAAGGCGTCGTGTAACTGTGCTGTTGCTGTGCGAGTTGATGATGACGTGGTGGTGGTTGACAGGTGCGGTCCGTCAATGGGAGAGTCGACGAGATCGACGCCGATCTCAGTACGGATGTACATCAAGGGAGAACTCTCCTCTGGGCTGAGGGTCATCAGAATAAATGGAGGGAAGAAGTATGCTGTGAGTATTCGGCAAACTAAGTCAATATTACTTAAGTGGCTCCATTTCGTTTTCAATTAACAGTTCCAAATTATGCGCCACATTACCTCATGAAAATAGCACCACTAATGCCCCCCGTTCTCTACCGACCCCGGTCGAGCTGCTGGTGTTCTCTTGCACTTGCCAGTGCATGCGTTCCCTCTTCCCACCCATCCCAAACCCTTTCCTCTCCTGGATGGAGGAGCCGGCATGGATCAACACCTGTGCCCATGACAAGCGTGTGCTACAACAGCTTGCTTTGAATGTCCACGTCAATCCCTATTTGTGTTTCATGTTAGAATAGGCTTTTTTTGTCCATAGCTGGGAGTTTGTATACAATCTTAGAATATGTTTATATATATATATATATATATATATATCAGTCCATTGTTCATTGACAAACAAAGCATGTTACAAAATTTCATTAAAAGTTCATAACAACAGCAGTTACACAAGACGAAAGAGAGGGTGGGTAAAAACCCAACAAAGTAAAACTAACACATTTGATAAATGGAAATAGTAAAACAATTGGAGATAAATAATCTAATTTTTTTAATGTGGCTGTTTCAGGTGATCTTACCAACAGGATCGACGTTAACTGTGTCTGTCGGTCGGGGAAAGACAAAGAACTTCATGAATGTATGGTTTAAAGCATCAGCAGTGGACTATGCGCACACAGAAGGTATGCTGTTACGTTATCTGTTTAGAATGAGCATACAGAAGGTATGCTTTTACATTATCTGTTTAGAATGATCACACAGAAGGTATGCTTTTACATTATGTTTAGAATGAGCACACAGAAGGTATGCTTTTATATTATCTGTTTAGAATGAGCACACAAGGTATGCTTTTACATTATCTCTTTAGAATGGTCACACAGAAGGTATGCTTCTACATTATGTTTAGAATGAGCACACATAAGGTATGCTTTTACATTATCTGTTTAGTAGGAGCACACCCAAGGTATGCTTTTACATTATTTGTTTAGAATGATCACACAGAAGGTATGCGTTTACATTATCTGTTTAGAATGATCACACAGAAGGTATTCTTTTACATTATCTGTTTAGAATGAGCAGACAGAAGGTATGCTTTTACATTATCTGTTTAGTAGGAGCACACAAAAGGTATGCTTTTACATTATCTGTTTAGAATGAGCACACAGAAGGTATTCTTTTACATTATCTGTATTATCTGTTTAGAAATATCACACAGAAGGTATACTTTTACATTATCTTCTGAGAATTATCACACAGAAGGTATGCTTTTACATTATCTTCTTAGAATTATCACACAGAAGGTATGCGTTTACAGTATCTGTTATTTTAACTTGCCTTTGCAAAGTAAAAAGGCAATATATAGGTATTATGTTTTTGAACGTTACGGTTTTGCAATAAAGTTTCACATTTAGATCAGTTTCTCATAAACTTTAAGTCCTAGGTCAATAAACTTACTTAGAATTATTAAACAGGATATATATTGTTAATTCTAATTTTAGAAATATCACATGCTATTATCTTTTGCAATTATCACATGGATGATATGCTTTTATATTCTTTATAATTACCATACAGACATACAGGTATGATATTTCTCATTAGCTACACATTGACAAATGTTGGCAAATATAAACAAATACTTTGTTTTTTGTAAACAGTTGTTCTACTTAATGTTAAAATCCAGCATGTTATTTCATCATATGTATCGTACACAGACACCTCTCTAAACTCTGCTATTAGCGGTATCCAGCTTGTTATTTATCATATGTATCGTACACAGACACCTCTCTAAACTCTGCTATTAGCGGTATCCAGCTTGTTATTTCATCATATGTATCGTACACAGACACCTCTCTAAACTCTGCTATTAGCGGTATCCAGCTTGTTATTTCATCATATATAGTGTACACAGACACCTCTCTAAACTCTGCTATTAGTGGTATCCAGCTTGTTATTCCATCATACGTATTGTACACAGACACCTCTCTAAACTCTGCTATTAGTGGTATCCAGCTTGTTATTCCATCATACGTATTGTACACAGACACCTCTCTAAACTCTGCTATTAGTGGTATCCAGCTTGTTATTCCATCATATGTATTGTACACAGACACCTCTCTAAACTCTGCTATTAGCGGTATCCAGCTTGTTATTTCATCATATATAGTGTACACAGACACCTCTCTAAACTCTGCTATTAGGGGTATCCAGCTTGTTATTTCATCATATATAGTGTACACAGACACCTCTCTAAACTCTGCTATTAGCGGTATCCAGCTTAGAGAGTTCTGTTGTCTACTGATTTTTAACAAGTCACTGTTAAAAACGTCCACTTTTGAGGGAATTTAGGTTTATTGAGAGTCTGATTTCGGGAGTCTGATTTCACTGTTGATAGAAACCACACAGATGCTAAATTTGATATACTCTTTGTAAATTGTGTAATATTTGTAATCCAGTAAAATTATGTATTTCTATTGTGCCCTAATAAAACTAAACTTCCTGAATATGGATATCAACGTTTATTTATATTTTCATTAATACCAAACAGCTAAATCATTTTTATAAGGAATACCACTAATAATGTGAGTAGAATGATGGAAATACATGGTGAAAAGGTTTCAGACCAACTCATTTTGCCCGAACATCTCCATTGTGTTTATTTGAATGCGAAGATTTGCTCCAGTACTGTCGGGGAAGTGGAGGAAACTTTACCTCTCTGATCTCCCTGTCTTGTAGCTTGAGGATTTTAAGGAAGATGAATGGTATTGTGTAAGCTAAAACAAATTTGTGATGATGAAGTTCGAATGATTAGTGTCTCTTAAAAGGATGTCATGAGGTGCATTATCAGCATCATCACACAGGTGTATTTTTATTTATTATTTTTACGTTTAGGTGTCACTACAAATATAATTCATTGATGATACGTAACATTTGTCTTGTCAGGTCTTTGTGGAACATTTGATGGAAACAAGAATAACGATCTACAAACTAGAGATGTACACGAAATTGTTGGAGGAATATATCCAAACAAGTTCTCCCTTAGCTGGAGGTAAAATAATATATTATAATGAGTTCTCCTTTAGCTGGAGGTGAAATAATATATCATAATGCGTCCTTACTTAGCTGCAGGTAAAATAATATATCATAATGAGTTCTCCCTTAGCTGGAGGCAAAATAATATATCATAATGAGTTCTCCCTTAGCTGGAGATAAAATAATATACATTAAGAAGTTCTCCTTTAGTTGAAGGTAAAATAATATATCATTATGAGTTCTCTCTTAGCTGGAGGTAAAATAATACATCATAATGAGTTCTCTCTTAGTTGAAAATAAAATTATATATCTTAACAAAATCTCTCTTAGCTGGAAGGAAAATTACATCTTAACATGTAGCTGTTTGTATAACGGGGAAAGTAGAGAGGACTTTCTGTACAGTGAAATGTTTTTAATGTGTGTTTGTCATGTTTGTAATACAGGGTAGGTAGAGAGGACTCGCTGTACAGTGGTCTATGTCATACAACTACAACCACAAGCAACTCCATCGCCAGCCAGTTGTGTTCCTGTCGAGACAAGCTAAACATGGAGTGTGATAGTGGATATGCTTACACCTGTCAACAGAACTTCAAGAAGATCAGAAGAGGTCTAATAATCATAATAACACTAACTGTATTATTATTACTACTACTACTAATAATTCATAATAATCTCTTTAAAGACTAACTCAATTAGTACAAAGCTAGTCTCTACTGGGGCCATCTCTACAAATGAAATTATATTACATGTAATAAAATTACGAATATATTGTACAAGCTAGAAGTTGTGTTTATACAGTCTTTGATCATGCATAACGGTATGTTTGTTTCATGTTATCTAGCATAACACGGTTTGGTTTAGTTTTAGTTTTACACAGATGGTATGTGTTTGTACATAACCATTTAAGTTGAGTAATGTTATATACCTTTTGTTAAAGGTTTACTATCACAGTGCCAAGAAAGATTTAGGTTTATTACAGTTGACAATTTTCCTTTACATTCTAACCCTGATTACAGTAACTTGAAGGAAGAAGATACTTCATAAATAATATAAGATGTTCTGCAATCAGAGATAATTCGTTATCTAGTGTTTAGTTTGGTGACTTTATATGGTCCAACGTTGAGAAACTGATGGACTTTCTACTCTCTTTTTTTAATATTTCTTTTGGTTTTCTTAGGAACAGACATCACAGAGGAACTAAAATTAACTGCTATCATAAATCCGATTCAGTGTGTTCTGTTTGAATATGATGTTAACTACATTCCTGAGGTAAGTGTGTCTGTTTAAATATGATGTTAACTACATCCCTGGGGTAAGTGTGTTCTATTTAAATATGATGTTAACTACATCCCTGGGGTAAGTGTGTTCTATTTAAATATGATGTTAACTACATCCCTGGAGTAAGTGTGTTCTGTTTAAATATGATGTTAACTACATCCCTGAGGTAAGTGTGTTTGTTTAAATATGATGTTAACTACATCCCTGGGGTAAGTGTGTTCTATTTAAATATGATGTTACCTATATCCCTGGGGTAAGTGTGTTCTATTTAAATATGATGTTAACTACATCCCTTAGTGTGTTGTGTTTGAACTACATACCAGGGGTGAATGTGTTATATTTGAATATGATGTCAACTACATCCCTATGGTCAGTGTTTGAATATCATGTTAACTACATCCCTGGGGTTAGTGTTTGAATATCATGTTAACTACATGTTGTAAATCTATGTTGTGTCTGTGTATAATACAGGCTTCAAAATACCACATGATCAAACTGATCGATTGCCTGCAGATCATAAGAATTACATTCAAAATGATTTTCTGATATCCTTCAAAGAGGGAATAAACCTTTGTTTGTTTATCATTAGTTTGGGGAAACCTAATAATAATATCAAACACAGCCACTGTATTCCTTCAAGTATTCTGTTTGCCCCAGCATTTCAAACTTTTCTTAGATAAATGTTAATCATGTTTGTTCGACAAATCGATAACTGGTGTATTTTTATGTTGAGTTTTGAAACTAGTTAGAAAGTTGATAAATAATCATGAGTTGTGGAAGTCCCGCATTTCAGTATTATGATGTTTTTAAGGTGTTTGTGTGGCCGACTCCTAGTGGCTGGACATGGAAAAGAGCACTCGAGTTCTGCACAGATTATATTCAGGGTCGTGACTCAGGACGCGTCTGTACCAGTAAAGTCAAGAGCATTGAGCTTGAACCTGTGATTACTGCTTGTGTGGAGGACATACAGGTATTGCCTTTTTCTGTCTCTCTGTCTCTGTCACTGTCTCTTTCTCTCTATCTCTCTCTATCTCTCTCTCTCTATCTATCTATCTCTATCTCTCTCCTTGTCACTAATTCCCTCTCTTTCTCCCTCTGTTCATATTGATGTATCTGTCTGTCTCTATGTCTGTCTCTCTGTCTCTATGTGTCTCTCTCTCTATGTCTGTCTCTCTGTATCTCTCTCTCTCTCTCTCTCTCTCTCTCTCTCTCTCTCTCTCTCTCTCTCTCTCTCTCTCTCTCTCTCTCTCTCTCTCTCTCTCTCTCTCTCTCACTTTGTGTGTGTATGAGAAAGGAAAGACCTCTAATAATATGAAGAAATTGCTTTATATATACATTTGTTACTAACATCCTGGACTGCTTGTAGATAATGGACGACATCAGTTTTGCTAGTGCCGCCCTGGAGAACGTGAAGGAACAGTGTCTGTTTGAAGTAGAGGTGAACATCAAGTTCTGGGTGCGGCTGCATGGTCGTTTTACCATCGACATCAACATCATCGGCAGTATGTGTGACGACGAGTGCAACGATCATGGATCCTGTAGAGATGGTGTGTATGAAGATTTTATTTTTCAGAATTATACCACAGCAATCGTTAACCTGTAGAGACGGTGTGTATGATGATTTTACTTTACAACACAACTATTTATAACCTGTACAGTTGGTGTATATGAAGATTTTACTTTACAGAATTACAACACAACTATTTTTAACCTGTACAGACGATGTGTATGAAGATTTTACGTTACTTAATTACAACAATCTTTAACACAATCCTGAACAGGAGATCTGGCGCACTAATTTCTTGACAGTTCACAAGCACCATGAATGCACGTCTGAATTTCAGTAGGAATACAATAATGTATTTTTATGTTCAAACTATGATGTCTATTGATAGGTCTGATTTACAATGAGTGTGTAATTGTCATCACAATTGTTTTAAAAATATATTTAATTTGTTTACAGGTGTGTGTGTGATTGTTTTACAGGTATGTGTGATTGTTTCACAGGTGTGTCTGTGTGATTGTTTCACAGGTGTGTGTGATTGTTTCACAGGTGTGTCTGTGTAATTGTTTCACAGGTGTGTGTGATTGTTTCACAGGTGTGTGTGATTGTTTCACAGGTGTGTCTGTGTAATTGTTTCACAGGTGTGTCTGTGTAATTGTTTCACAGGTGTGTCTGTGTAATTATTTCACAGGTGTGTGTGATTGCCACGAGGGCTATGCGGGGCCGGACTGCTCCATCAATCTGTCGGCTCCACCGTCGGTTGAGGCGATCCGTGAAGGAGGATGGTGTGATCTGTCTGCAGGTGCGTGTAGCACGTGGGTCTACATCTACGGAGAGAACTTCTACGAGTCTGCATCTCTCACGTGCTACTTCAAGTCAATCCAGGTGAAACACTTCACTGCATGGAACCACATACCATATAATGTGTATTAATAGGATTTAATGTCCATGATATCGTCCATATCTTTAATTTATGCATTAATCATTTGCCGGCTTCTGAAAATTGCGAGAGCAATAGTTTCGTTTGTGCATCGTTCGCATAAGTATAGTTGGCATAACCCATTTTTCATTCATGCATGGAATTCATGACATCATTTACATGTTCATGATGGGTTAGCAAACAAAATGAAATGGGTGGCCTGAATTTGTTATTGTGTAACGCATAACTGGTTTATGTTTATTTTCTGTTCTCTGAGGCCTGATTTGTATATGAGCTGTTTAAAATGCCAGAAATTATAAATAAGAAGTGCTGCATAAGAAACTATAAATAAGAAGTGCTGCATAAGAAACTATAAATAAGAAGTGCTGCATAAGAAACTATAAATAAGAAGTGCTGCATAAGAAATTATAAATAAGAAGTGCTGCATAAGAAACTATAAATAAGAAGTGCTGCATAAGAAACTATAAATAAGAAGTGCATTAAGAAAGAACCAGTGCCTTATTTTTGTGTTAAACATGTTATAATGTATTTGTAGATTCATTACAATGGTATGTTATAATATGTTTGGTGCTTTGTTTTAAACATGTTGTCATATATGTGTACATTGATGACAATGTTATAACATGTTTATTGCTTTATGTTAAATATGTATATGTATTATATACTTAGCAATGAAATATATAGATCTACAAAAACAATAAAAGTGATATCAGGTGAAAAGTTATATTTTCATTGCACTGAAAATATAGAAATCGTATTTACTTTTTTGTAAAAGTTCATGATTAAATTATCTCCCTTTAAATATCTTGTTTCTTCGTATTTAACTTTGATGATTACCAATGCATCTGATCGTATTTAAAAAAAAAGAAGAGTAATTTAAATAACTATGGAGCATATTACGATAAACATCTGAATACGAAGCTAAATAAAGATGACACAATGTACAGTCCTTGAGTGTAACTTTAAATGGCGTTCAATTCGTTTTGTTATTGTGGGGTTTTAATTTTAGCACCGCTTTGTCAGGTATGTTTGCACAACAGTATTAAGTAAATGTTAATTTAATAATTAAATAAAATAATTTTTCTTTAAATTTCTTTTAAAAAGTCTATGATCAAGTAAATTTTCTGGAAAAGTTTCATCAGAAGAAATATATCATGGCATAATGTGTTTTCGATAGGATAAGCAAAAGATAATAACAAAAAGTGAAAGATATTGTCCAAAATTAGGAAAGATGTATATAATAAATAGACCATTTCATGGTGTTTTTTCGAATACGATTTTTATGTCAACTCGTGATGTGTGAAAACCATATTTCCACTCATTCTTCTCAATTCATGAAAATATGGTTTTCACACATCACTCGTAGTCGTTGACATAAATATCGTATTTGAAAAAATCCATTAAATAGCCTCTATATATCTGTATATACATGACAATGGTATGTTATGTTTGTTGATTTATGTTAAGACATCTTATGATATATTTGTAGATTCAGTCGGTGTTGATTATATCCAATGAAACCATTCAGGCTGCTGCAGTGTTCATCAACTTCAACACCGTCCGGTGTAACCTGCCGGCTGTCGGCAGTTACGCCATCAGCATCAGTAACGTTGAGAACATCATTAGTGTATACACCAACTACATCGTCTACAACAGTGTGTGTGTGACGTGTAACAGTGAGGGCATGTGTATGTTTAAGGTGAGGACTTTATAAGCAGTGTTTATTTCTTGTAACAGTGAGGGCATGTGTATGTTTAAGGTGAGGACTTTATAAGCAGTGTTTATTTCTTGTAACAGTGAGGGCATGTGTATGTTTAAGGTGAGGACTTTATAAACAGTGTTTATTTCTTGTAACAGTGAGGGCATGTGTATGTTTAAGGTGAGGACTTTATAAGCAGTGTTTATTTCTTGTAACAGTGAGGGCATGTGTATGTTTAAGGTGAGGACTTTATAAACAATGTTTATTTCTTGTAACAGTGAGGGCATTTGTATGTTTAAGGTGAGGACTTTATAAACAATGTTTATTTCTTGTAACAGTGAGGGCATGTGTATGTTTAAGGTGAGGACTTTATAAGCAGTGTTTATTTCTTGTAACAGTGAGGGCATGTGTATGTTTAAGGTGAGGACTTTATAAACAGTGTTTATTTCTTGTAACAGTGAGGGCATTTGGATGTTTAATGTGAGGACTCCATTGAAACAATGTTTATTTCCACTATTAATCAGGCCTGTTAGAACTGGAATGCTTGTATCATTCCCCTTCCCCACATATCGTGTGTTATACCTGTGTTTCTATATTAGTCATAGGACTGGATAGAACAGACACATGGCTAAATTAACTACTGAACTTGTCTGTTGAAAATTTATTTGCAATCTCTTACAGGTAATTATTAGTTTGAAACTGTTGATTTAAAGTTTATCTAAACTTTAAGGTATTTAAAATACAAATCTTTGCTTGACCAGCCAAACTGCTAACTGGACTATGTTTTGTCTGTATCTCGGCTCACCCAGAGTCCCTATGAATGAACCAGGACATCCTGTAGGCAGCATTTGACCACTGCAAGCACTCGAGTCAAAGTTGTTCGCGTTAGAAGAACCTAATTGGACCAGGACATCCTGTAGGCAGCATTTGACCAGTGCAAGCACTCGAGTCAAAGTTGTTCACGTTAGAAGAACCTAATTGAACGAGGACGTCCTGCAGGGCAGCATTTGACCAGTGCAAGCACTCAAATCAAAGCTGTTAGCGTTAGAGGAGCCTAATTGTCGAGTCAAAGCTGTTCGCGTTACAAGAACCTAATTGCTGCCATGCTGGTTTAAAGCTGTTCGCGTTAGAAGAACCTAATTGTTGAGTGAAAGCTGTTCACGTTAGAAGAACCTAATTGTCGAGTCAAAGTTGTTCGCGTTAGAAGAACCTAATTGGACCAGGACATCCTGTAGGCAGCATTTGACCAGTGCAAGCACTCGAGTCAAAGTTGTTCACGTTAGAAGAACCTAACTGAACGAGGACGTCCTGTAGGGCAGCATTTGACCAGTGCAAGCACTCAAATCAAAGCTGTTAGCGTTAGAGGAGCCTAATTGTCGAGTGAAAGCTGTTCGCGTTAGAAGAACCTAATTGTCGAGTGAAAGCTGTTCGCGTTAGAAGAACCTAATTGTCGAGTGAAAGCTGTTCGCGTTAGAAGAACCTAATTGTCGAGTGAAAGCTGTTCGCGTTAGAAGAACCTAATTGGTGAGTGAAAGCTGTTCGCGTTAGAAGAACCTAATTGTCGAGTGAAAGCTGTTCGCGTTAGAAGAACCTAATTGTCGAGTGAAAGCTGTTCGCGTTAGAAGAACCTAATTGGTGAGTGAAAGCTGTTCGCGTTAGAAGAACCTAATTGTCGAGTGAAAACTGTAAACATATTTGAAGATTACATGTAATGTTTTCTGTTTTCAGCCTGATACCTGCTTTATTGACGGGAAATGTTACAAGATCGGAGAGCTGAAGCCAAACGATGCCAGCCAAGCCTGTCTGCCGTCTGTTATTGTCACAGCCTGGGCTGATCACCAGGGTGAGATTTGAATGTCTGTTCATTGTATGGGGTAAAACCTGGACACATTTTATCCAATGCTTTGTTGTTTCTAGCAGTTCAACACTTATCACCATCAAATTAAGTCATGTTTGTATCCAATGCTTTGTTGTTTCTAGCAGTTCAGCACTTATCACCACCAAATTAAGTCATGTTTGTATCCAATGCTTTGTTGTTTCTAGCAGTTCAACACTTATCACCACCAAATAAAGTCATGTTTGTATGTTATCCATATCTAGTATACAGTGCTCAAACTGTCCAGTACTTAAGCATAATTTTGTGCTTGTGGATCCAATACTTAAAGCATAATTGTGCTTGTAAAATATTCATACTGTAAAATGTTGGGAGAGGCTTTAATATAGGAGAATGCCTGTTGACTAATCCCCATACCGCTACTGTTTTTGAACGGCAATACATATTGTTTAACCAAAGCATTAATTTGTGTTATAAATTATGCAATATTGGGTCTTAGTTTTACTTATTTTTATGTTCTACATCATTCATTACTTAAAGATATTTTGTGTTGGTTTGTTGATCCAATACTTAGCATTATTTTGTGTTGTATATCTATTATTTAGACATGATTTTGTGTTGTATACTATCTAATATTTAGATATTATTTTGTGTTGTAGACTATCTAATATTTAGATATTATTTTGTGTTGTAGAGTACCCAATACTTAAGGCACCAAAGATTTCCAAGGAGGAGACTGAAGACTCTCCGTATTTTGTTGCTGCTTGTCAGTTTGAGCGTGTCGTAGGGGCAGACATCAGGTACACAGTCGAGTGGTTCGCAGGGGAGGAGCATGTAACAGACCGGGGACCGTTCAAAGATGAAACAAAGAGCATACTAAATGCAGAAATGCTGACCAATTTTACTGTCGGCCAAAAGGTGAACGCGAATTGTCTGACCCTTTTAGAACTATCTAGACTATCAGTTATATAATACAAAATATAATAGAATATAATAAAAATCAGATTTTATATTTTCACCATATGGTCAAAGCTTTACAGAACGATATTCATTAAAATTTAATTTATATACAAGAAACTGTGCCCTGTGGAACTAATTTTGTAATTGACAATGTTATAACTGTGCCCTGTCATATAGTTGAGTGGAACTAATTTTGTAATTGACAATGTTGTAACTGTGCCCTGTCATATAGTTGAGTGGAACTAATTTTGTAATTGACAATGTTGTAACTGTGCCCTATCATATAGTTGAGTGGAATTAATTTTGTAATTGACAATGTTGTTACTGTGCCCTGTCATATAGTTGAGTAGAACTAATTTTGTAATTAACAATGTTGTAACTGTGCCCTGTCATATAGTTGATTACAATGAGTGGAACTAATTTTATAATTGACAATGTTGTAACTGTGCCCTGTCATATAGTTCAGTAGAACTAATTTTGTAATTAACAATGTTATAACTGTGCCCTGTCATATAGTTGATTACACTGAGTGGAACTAATTTTGTAATTGACAATGTTATAACTGTGCCCTGTCATATAGTTGAGTGGAACTAATTTTGTAATTGACAATGTTGTAACTGTGCCCTGTCATATAGTTGAGTGGAACTAATTTTGTAATTGACAATGTTGTAACTGTGCCCTATCATATAGTTGAGTGGAATTAATTTTGTAATTGACAATGTTGTTACTGTGCCCTGTCATATAGTTGAGTAGAACTAATTTTGTAATTAACAATGTTGTAACTGCCCTGTCATATAGTTGATTACAATGAGTGGAACTAATTTTATAATTGACAATGTTGTAACTGTGCCCTGTCATATAGTTGAGTAGAACTAATTTTGTAATTAACAATGTTGTTACTGTGCCCTGTCATATAGTTGAGTAGAACTAATTTTATAATTAACAATGTTGTAACTGTGCCCTGTCATATAGTTGACTACAATGAGTGGAACTAATTTTATAATTGACAATGTTGTAACTGTGCCCTGTCATATAGTTGAGTAGAACTAATTTTGTAATTAACAATGTTGTTACTGTGCCCTGTCATATAGTTGAGTAGAACTAATTTTATAATTAACAATGTTGTAACTGTGCCCTGTCATATAGTTGACTACACTGAGTAGAACTAATTTTGTAATTAACAATGTTGTAACTGTGCCCTGTCATATAGTTGAGTCGAACTAATTTTGTAATTGACAATGTTGTTACTGTGCCCTGTCATATAGTTGAGTGGAACTAATTTTGTAATTGACAATGTTGTTACTGTACCCTGTCATATAGTTGAGTGGAACTAATTTTGTAATTGACAATGTTGTAACTGTGCCCTGTCATATAGTTGAGTGGAACTAATTTTGTAATTGACAATGTTGTAACTGTGCCCTGTCATATAGTTGAGTACACTGAGTAGAACTAATTTTGTAATTGACAATGTTGTAACTGTGCCCTGTCATATAGTTGAGTAGAACTAATTTTGTAATTGACAATGTTGTAACTGTGCCCTGTCATATAGTTGAGTGGAACTAATTTTGTAATTGACAATGTTGTAACTGTGCCCTGTCATATAGTTGAGTAGAACTAATTTTGTAATTGACAATGTTGTAACTGTGCCCTGTCATATAGTTGAGTGGAACTAATTTTGTAATTGACAATGTTGTTACTGTGCCCTGTCATATAGTTGAGTAGAACTAATTTTGTAATTAACAATGTTGTAACTGTGCCCTGTCATATAGTTGATTACACTGAGTAGAACTAATTTTGTAATTGACAATGTTGTAACTGTGCCCTGTCATATAGTTGAGTAGAACTAATTTTGTAATTGACAATGTTGTAACTGTGCCCTGTCATATAGTTGAGTGGAACTAATTTTGTAATTGACAATGTTGTTACTGTGCCCTGTCATATAGTTGAGTAGAACTAATTTTGTAATTAACAATGTTGTAACTGTGCCCTGTCATATAGTTGATTACACTGAGTAGAACTAATTTTGTAATTGACAATGTTGTAACTGTGCCCTGTCATATAGTTGAGTGGAACTAATTTTGTAATTGACAATGTTGTTACTGTGCCCTGTCATATAGTTGAGTGGAACTAATTTCGTAATTAACAATGTTGTAACTGCCCTGTCATATAGTTGAGTAGAACTAATTTTGTAATTAACAATGTTGTAACTGTGCCCTGTCATATAGTTGAGTGGAACTAATTTTGTAATTGACAATGTTTTTTTTTTACATCAGAACCCTTGATCTGTGACTAGTTTGTTGAATAAATTAATTTCTATAAACAGATCCAGTGTGCCTTGGTTGGATGCTACAGAAGGAACTGCACAGGTACAACCTCACCTCCAGTGCACAGCAAACACCTGTTAGCAGAAATACAGGTACAATCGCCACAGTGTCAGTCTGGTGGTTTTAATGTCTGTGCATTATTGTGTAATAGGGCAAGTGACCGAATTGCATTTAGATATCAAATGTCATATGTAAAGTTGATTGGTGTTTCCAATAAATAATGTACACTGATACAGATATTCTACTCTGATGTAGATATTGTACACCAATATAGCTACATTACACCAATGTAGATCAGGTACATTGATATAGATATTGTACACGGATGTAGATAGTGTACACCAATATAGCTACATTACACCAATGTAGATCAGGTACATTGATATAGATATTGTACACGGATGTAGATAGTGTACACCAATATAGCTACATTACACCAATACAAATCAGGTACATTGATATATATATTCTACTCTTATGTAGATAGTGTACACCAATATAGCTACTTTACACCAATGTAGATCAGGTACATTGATATAGATATTGTACACTGATGTGGATAGTGTACACCAATATAGCTACTTTACACCAATATAGATCAGGTACATTGATATAGATATTGTACACTGATGTAGATAGTGTACACCAATATAGCTACTTTATACCAATGTAGATCAGGTACATTGATATAGATATTGTACACTGATGTGTATAGTGTACACCAATATAGCTACATTACACCAATGTAAATCAGGTACATTGATATAGATATTCTACTCTGATGTAGATAGTGTACACCAATATAGCTACATTACTCCAATACAAATCAGGTACATTGATATAGATATTGTACACTGATGTGTATAGTGTACACCAATATAGCTACTTTACACCAATGTAAATCAGGTACATTGATATAGATATTGTACACTGATGTAGATAGTGTACACCAATATAGCTACTTTACACCAATATAGATCAGGTACATTGATATAGATATTGTACACTGATGTAGATAGTGTACACCAATATAGCTACATTACTCCAATACAAATCAGGTACATTGATATAGATATTGTACACTGATGTGTATAGTGTACACCAATATAGCTACTTTACACCAATATAGATCAGGTACATTGGCATAGATGTTATACACCAATAAATATAATGTATTATACATATTGTACTTTCGAATACAATTGTCATATAAGCCTTTTTGCCATTGGTTAATTTTCCTGATAAATCGGGCGAAAGATGTACGCTGTCATGGGCAACCAGGATTTATCACGATGACAAAATTCCGAAAACTCGTCCGATATGCTCTCACCTGGCCTCGCCTGTGGTGTTTTCGTTAGTATATTATTTCCGCACCTTACATTATATTTAAAAGTTGTTATAAATAATTTTCAAAAATATTACTAACTTCAGATCAAAATTATGTTATTGTTCTTATTTTATTATTATTTCGTGCCATTGTAATTTTTAACACTTCGTTAGCAGCAATGAACACGCACCCTCCCCGAGTAAGGTCCGGCCCCTGGTCGATTGCAACAGTCAATTCAATCATGTGTCTTATTGCCTGCTATTCTAGTCTTTGTTCCCACAATGGCACAAGCAGGTTCAGCAAAAATAATTGTATCACAATCTGAAGTACACTAATATTGTTTTTAACATATATTTCTTGGGACAGTAAAATAGATAAAGACAAAATGGAAATTACTATTGATTTTGTAAACGTAATTTTAAACATTAACTGCTTTAAAATATCGCAACATTTTGAAAAACTCACGAAAATAATGCTCACCATTTCGTAAATGAATATTATTTTATGTATTTATAAAAGCAATAAGTGAAAATATGTTAGTGAAAGTTATAAACCTGTATACTTACCCCATCAACGTTTTTCTTGGCCAAAATTAATCCAGAATTCCTCGAAATAATTTAATATGAGGTTGAAACACCACTTCACAAATGTAAAGTCCAATCATATGCATACGTTTTGCAACAGAAATTAACCACAAACGAAAAAATATTTTTGGTGTATCTTATATTACAATAAATCATGTTCAAAATACAGACTACTATACTAATAAATTTGCCTTTGCTTTGCTCCTAATGCCTCAGTGACAAATGCACCAGTCGCCGTGCTGTGTGTGTGTGGGGGGGGGGGGGGGGGGGGGTAACCGTACGGCGTCCTGGCGTCCGCGACATCGAGAAACAATCGTAGGGTTCTTCCAAAAATCTTTGCCATGGTCACATTAGATACGGTGTGTTTACGGGGACACTACGGGCTGACGCATTTTTTTCGGGCCATCAAATCTAAAGCACATCATAAGGGCATCGTAAGTTGACCTTACGGCCACCGTAAGGTAACCGTACGATGCCCGTACGTCGTCCCGACATCGTAGTGGCATCGTGTGGCCTACCTGCGATGTCTCCAGATACCGCAAGGTCACCTCTAGGCCAGTGCAAGGTCACCTCAAGGCCGCATGGTGCCCCTACGATATGTATGTGGTGGGTTTCTGATTTTAAAAATCGTACGGTCTTCAAAAAATTATAATTCTGCATTAAAAGTTTCCGATGACCCTACGATGCCCATAAATCAGCCAAAAACTCAACGAAGTCCTTAGGATGTCACCGATACCCGTAGGATAAGCGTAGGATATCGTCAAAAACACACATCTTACTCACTTACGAAGCATTTGTGACTGAGGCATAAATCAGTGATGTCATGTCAAAGGAAAGAATAAAACTATATTATGTCATACTTTTACTTACTACAAGTGTTTTCATTGAATATCGTAAGTAAGGAGAATAGAAAATTAGGTTTTTATAAACATTATGGGATTTCTGTAATAAAAACAAAATAGAATTGCTTACAGATACTCCTAATATGTGTAATATTAGAATAGGGATAATATCACTGTGTTTCGTTGTTAACTATAAGGATTTATCACAAATTGCTTGGATTTAAATCCTTATACTTAACAACGAAACACAGTGATATTGTCCCCTAACTGATAATATACACCAATATAATGTACACTAATGTAGAAAAAGTATACCAATTTAAATAATGTACACCAATATGAATAATGTACACCAATATGAATAATGTACACCAACATTGATGTTGTGCACAAATATAGCTGATGTAAAACAATATGGATAATATACACCAACATATGATATACACTGATAATGTACACCAGTAAAATGTACCCCAATTATATTTATTCCAATACTAATGATTTATACCTGGGCCAAAATTTTCGAAACTATCTTAGAGCTAAAATATCGTAAACTGCTGTTATGGCATGTGTCATTGTAACGTCATAGCGTATGACGGCTTTACGATAGTGTAGTGCTAAGACAGCTTCAAACCTCTCTAGCCTGTGTTATAGATGATGTACACTGATATAAATTATATACACTGATATAGATGATGTACACTGATATAGAAGATGTACACTGTTATAGATGATATGCATTAATATAGAAGATGTACTCTGATATAGAAGATGTACACATATATAGATGATATACACTAATATAGAAGATGTACACTGATATAGAAGATGTACACTAATATAGAAGATGTACACTGATATAGAAGATGTACACTAATATAGAAGATGAACACTGATATAAATTGTATACACTGATATAGAAGATGTACACTGATATATATTATATACACTGATATAGAAGATGTACACTGATATAGATGATATACACTGATATAGATGATGTACACTGATATAGATGATATACACTGATATAGATGATGTACACTGACATATAAGATGTACACTGATATAGATGATATACACTGATACAGAAGATGTACACTGATATAAATTATATACACTGATATAGATAATGTACACTGATATAGAAGATGTACAGTTATAGATGATATACATTAATATAGAAGATGTACTCTGATATAGAAGATGTACACATATATAGATGATATATACTAATATAGAAGATGTACACTGATATAGAAGATGTACACTAATATAGAAGATGTACACTGATATAGAAGATGTACACTAATATAGAAGATGAACACTGATATAAAGTGTATACACTGATATAGAAGATGTACACTGATATATATTATATACACTGATATAGAAGATGTACACTGATATAGATGATATACACTGATATAGAAGATGTACACTCATATACAAGATGTACACTGATATAGATGATATACACTGATATACAAGATGTACACTGATATAGATGATGTACACTGATATAGATGATGTGCACTGATATAGATGATGTGCACTGATATAAATGATGTACACTGATATAGATGATGTACACTACACTGATATACAAGATGTATACTGATATAGAAGATGTACACTGATATCGATGATATACACTGATATAGAAGATGTACACTGATATAGATGATGTACACTGATATAGATGATGTACACTGATATAGATGATGTACACTGATATAGATGATGTACACTGATATAGATGATGTACACTGATGTAGATGATATACACTGATATAGAAGATGTACACTGATATAGATGATATAAACTGATATAGAAGATGTACACTGATATAGATGATATACACTGATATAGAAGATGTACACTGATATAGATGATGTACACTGATATAGATGATGTACACTGATATAGATGATGTACACTGATGTAGATGATATACACTGATATAGATTATGTACACTGGTATAGATGATATAAACTGATATAGAAGGTGTACACTGATGGAGAAGGTGTACACTGATATAGAAGGTGTACACTGATGGAGAAGGTGTACACTGATATAGATGATATACACTGATATAGATTATGTACACTGATATAGATGATATACACTGATATAGATTATGTACACTGATATAGATTATGTACACTGATATAGATTATGTACACTGATATAGATTATGTACACTGATATAGAAGGTGTACACTGATATAGAAGGTGTACACTGATATAGAAGATGTACACTGATATAGATTATATACACTGATATACAAGATGTACACTGATATAGATGATATACACTGATATAGATGATATACACTGATATAAATGATATACACTGATATAGAAGATGTACACTGATATAAATGATATACACTGATATAGATGATGTACACTGATATATGTTCATGCATCAGGTCACAGAAACAGAGTTGAAGATGAAGGAGGGCAGTGACGTAGTGGATGTTGGAGTCAAACTGACATTCCCGCCGGGTTTCTTCTGTCACAATCTGACCGCATGGGATGAGTGCCACATAAAGCTTGAACTGGTCGTCATAGAAACCGAGAGTCAGCTGAAGTGTCAGGGTGACCCGGTTGTCCAGGCGGTCGTGGGTTACATGTCAGGGAGTGGTCAGCCCAAGTGTGGCATTGTGTTTACAGCAGTCAACTGGAAGACGGAACTCATGATCGCTGTAAAAGCCAAAACAGACTCTCCCCTGGTGGATGGGGACAGAGAAGCAAATCTGAAGATATCATCATCCGTGACAATGTCAGAGAACATGTTGATCATCACCACAGCGCAGATCATTCAAGTGAAGGTTTGTACTCTACACATCATCATTCAGATTATTCAAGTGAAGGTTTGTACTCTACATATATCATCATTCAGATGACCCAAGTGAGTGTTCGTTTCATCGGGGATGGTGGGGGGGGGGGGGGGGGCATTGGTTTTTAAGTTTTTAGTGAAGGTTTAATATTTCATCATTCATATTATTGGGGTTTTTTTTAATTATCTTTGTGTTTTTCTTACCTTGGTATTTTTTCTTAGTAAAATCAATGCTTTATAAGCCTAAACTAAATTTGTTTTTGTAGCTTAACCAGTTTGATTGTCATACTGCCTTAGATCGTTTTTAATTTGTACAGAACAATTGGTTACTATTGTGATGCACTGTTGAGTAGTCTGTGCTCAGATTGGAGTATATTAGTAAATTATGCTCAAATTGGTTTAAAACTATAACCTTGTTACATTCAGTTCAAAATTAAATTCTGTAGATTAATGAGCTCAACCAAATAATTTGTTAATGTTTTTCTTTGCTCTTTCAAAATGTTTAGTGTGTGTTTGGTCTGTTCCACTGACAGTCAATGCTCTATCGTAATTATTTCTACTAGTAGGCCTAACTGTATAGCGTCATGAATACAGAGAAATATCAAATCTCAGTTTTGACCTGTGCTTTTGATTTCAGCTGACGGTGTTGGACAGTGACAGATCAGCAACCTGCAAGTCTGTGAATGATCCTCACATCACCACGTTTGATGGAAGGTTAGTCTAGTCTGACTGAGCCACAACACAAAGTCTTAAGTCTGGTTTCACAGTCAAAACACAGCCTTAAGTCTGGTTTTACAGTCAAAACACAGTCTTAAATCTGGTCTGACTGAGTCACAACACAGAGTCTTAAGTCTGGTTTCACAGTCAAAACACAGCCTTAAGTCTGGTTTTACAGTCAAAACACAGTCTTAAATCTGGTCTGACTGAGTCACAACACAGAGTCTTAAGTCTGGTTTCACAGTCAAAACCACAGTCTTAAGTCTGGTTTCACAGTCAAAACATAATCTTAAGTCTGGTCTGACTGAGTCACAACACAGAGTCTTAAGTCTGGTTTCACAGTCAGAACACAGTCTTATGTCTGGTCTGACTGAGTCACAACACAGAGTCTTAAGTCTGGTTTCACAGTCAAAACCACAGTCTTAAGTCTGGTTTCACAGTCAAAACATAATCTTAAGTCTGGTCTGACTGAGTCACAACACAGAGTCTTAAGTCTGGTTTCACAGTCAGAACACAGTCTTATGTCTGGTCTGACTGAGTCACAACACAGAGTCTTAAGTCTGGTTTCACAGTCAAAACCACAGTCTTAAGTCTGGTTTCACAGTCAAAACATAATCTTAAGTCTGGTCTGACTGAGTCACAACACATAGTCTTAAGTCTGGTTTCACAGTCAGAACACAGTCTTAAGTCTGGTCTGACTGAGTTACAACACAGAGTCTTAAGTCTGGTTTCACAGTCAGAACACAGATTATCATAAGTTTGGTCTGCCTCGTGCACTCACAACACAGAAGACCAAATTGTATGCATATAATGTTAATTGTTTCACACAGTAATTATAGTGAAATCATTTTGGCATCATTAGTGTTGGTCAGAGCGTCAATCTGTGATCTGACTATTGATTCGTGTATTATCATCAGACTTGTGCACGTTTGTTTAGTTTCGAGTATTAATTTGGTTTAAACAATATTTAGTCCTGTTGATATTAACAGATGGAATTGATCAACAGACATAGCTTACATAAAGACTTTTCTCTACATTATACAGTTGAAATATTAACTGGTCAACATGGACATTTTAAAAAGTACAAGATGTGCATTTAGTGTTGAACAATGTAAAACTATTGTATATTTAACCTGCCAAAATTTAAATAATTGTATATAGATTACAACAGAGAAACAAGAAGAATAAAGGAGAAGGTGAACGGTTGTATCAGTCAAAACGTTTGCTTTCAGCAACGAAATTATGAATTGCTTTGCTAATGAGACAGTTTTCTTGTAGTGTTAAGTTGGGATCGCCATATCTGTTGATATTTAAATTTAAATGATTTAAATGAACTTGGATAAGTAGGTCTGGCGCTCTCTGTTGTATAGAGGGCAGAATAACAAGAAATGTTCAGAGTCTTCAACGTGATGACCACAGGTACAATGTGGATTTTCTCCAAAGAAGCTTGTAAATTTGAAGCCATTTAGATCACTTATTCCTAATTGAGTATTAATTTAGTGTTCATTGAATTAACATGTGTTAATTAAAAACAACTTTAGTGGTTTTGCACTAAATCCACCATTACGTCTTATTAATTTGGCCAAATTGACCAATATGAGAAACATTTCAATATGTATGATTTATATAACAAGCAACAGTAGTGTGTCTTTGTGTCTTGAATTAATGATAATTTGCCACTAATTTGTCTCCTTTTTTACAGAAAATACAACAATTTCTATGAGGGAGAATTCATCTTTTACAAGCACACAACCAAACCATATGAGGTAAACTTCATGAAATATTAAACGTCGTAAGACTTTTAAATTTGGTTTGTTATCACAGATTAAATGTATTTCATGTGAAACCAATTACATATACAAACACATCCCCCTGAAAGTGGTTTCTTTTTAAAATATGTGTGTTAAAATCCTTGGTTTTTTATTGTGAAGAATAGCTATAAATGAAAAGAAAAGAAAACTACGAAGTTAAGTACACTCTTGTGTTGACAAGAACATATGGATGTTGCATGGGTTTCTAACAACAAATGCAAGTTTTGTGTCACAAAGAGTAAATGTGATATGATATTGGTTTGAGAAAGATATCTTATACTTTCAATATTGATTTACCTTAGTTGTTTGGTTTTGTGATGTGACCTTTGTTAAGATGTGGTATCTAGCTGACACCAAATAGTGCTCGTGTGAAGTGCTTGGATCATGGGATCGAACCCCCATTGGGTTTTTGCCTATTAATTCCATTGCCCCACAATTAGTATATCAAAGGCTGTTGTATGTGCTGTCCTGTCCTATCTGTGGGAAAGTACATATTAAAGATCCTTTGCTGCTAATGGAAAAATGTAGTAGCTTTCTTCTGAAGACTGTCAGAATTACCAAATGTTTGACATTCAGTAGCTGATGATTGATCAATGTTCTCTAGTGGTGTCGTTAAACAATACAAACGTTTCTTCGTCGTTGTCCTGCAGGTGAGAACGTTTTACCGCAGCTGTCGTAAGAAGGCGTCGTGTAACTGTGCTGTGGCCGTCAGGTCCGGTGATGATGTCATCGTGATTGACAGGTGTGCGGCCCAGGACAGCGATCCGGACACACAGATGGTTGTACGGACATACATCACAGGAGAACTGACACCTGGAACCCGCATTGTCAGATACGTCGGGGGCAGAGAGTACAGGGTTAGTACTAAACTTACAAGCATTGTCAGATACATAGGGGCAGAGAGTACAGGGTGAGTATTAAACTTACAAGCATTGTCAGATACACAGTGGTAGAGAGCACAGGGTTAGTACTAAACTTACAAGCATTGTCAGATACACAGTGGTAGAGAGCACAGGGTTAGTACTAAACTTACAAGCATTGTCAGATACACAGTGGTAGAGAGCACAGGGTTAGTACTTAACTGACAAGCATTGCCAGATACACAGTGGTAGAGAGTACAGGGTTAGTACTTAACTGACAAGCATTGCCAGATACACAGTGGTAGAGAGCACAGGGTTAGTACTAAACTTACAAGCATTGTCAGATACACAGTGGTAGAGAGCACAGGGTTAGTACTTAACTGACAAGCATTGCCAGATACACAGTGGTAGAGAGTACAGGGTTAGTACTAAACTGACAAGCATTGTCGGATATGTTGTGTTACAGTACCGGGTTATGGCCCGATCACACTGGCCCGAATGCCATTCCGTTTGTTTTCCGAATAGGAATTTGGGTGTTCGGGGAGCGAACGGATCATATTCGGGAAGCATTCGGTGTGTTCTAGGAGCATACTGGCTGTTCGGCTCCGTACGGATGCATACGGAACGGCATTCAGTAGCTCCAAAAATTTGTTGTGCATGTTCAAAATAATTTTCATCGACCATCCGAATGTGGCGTCCATGTGATTCGGGAAGTATTCGGGAAGCATTCTAGGAGCATACGGCATGTACGGAAAATGTTCGGGAAGCATGCGTCTAGTTCTTGGTGCATTCGGAATGAAAATTTGGAGGTGCTGGGTTCCGTATGCTTTCCGAACACCCCGAATGGACATAGAACATGACGAACCCTTTCCGAACGCTTTTTGAACCTTTGCGGAAAGCATGCGGAAAGAGTTCGGTCGAGTCTAGGTCGATTCACCGTGTTCTGAAAGCATTCGGAAAGCATACGGAAATCGTTCGGAAAGGAAGCCTTTCGAAGTCAACATGCGGGAAGTATTCGGTCTATTCTGAAAGCATTCTGAAACCATACTGAAAACATTCGGAAAACAAACGGAAAGCATTCGGTGATACACTGGGAAAAACACATTCGGAGGGACATTCGGCCAGTTTAAAAAAGCACACCACTTTCGTATACGGAAAACAAACGGAAGCTCATTCGGGCCAGTGTGATCGGGCCATTAGAATTAATTAGCACTGATTGAAGACTACACTATTGTGTTGTAGGTGTATTTGCCAACTGGAACATATGTGGTCGTTAAGAACGGAGTGCGTAGAACGAGAGAGTTTATCAACGTGTGGATTCATGCGTCTGCTGCTGACTGGGGCCACACACAAGGTAACGGAGTGCTTTTATTCCTACTGGACTAGAAAAAACAACTGAACCACTATATTTCCTGACAGAACCACTATATTTCCCCATAGAACTTTCTCTAGTGATCACAGAACCACTATATTTCCCCACAGAACCACTATATTTCCTCACAGAACCACTATATTTCTGATGATCACAGAACCATTATATTTCCCCACAGAACATGTTGTGATGATCACAGAACCACTATATTTCCCCACAGAACATGTTGTGATGATCACAGAACCCACTAAATTTCCCCACAGAACATGTGATGATCCCAGAACCACTATATTTCCCCACAGAACATGTTGTGATGATCACAGAACCACTATATTTCCCCACAGAACATGTTGTGATGATCACAGAACCATTATATTTCCTCACAGAACGTGTTGTGATGATTACAGAACCACTATATTTCCCCACATAACATGTTGTGATGATCACAGAACCACTATATTTCCCCACAGAACATGTTGCTATGATCACAGAACCACTATATTTCCCCACAGAACCACTATATTTCCTCACAGAACATGTTCTGATGATCACAGAACCACTATATTTCCTCACAAAACATGATTTTCCTTGTGTATCACATTGTTATTTGAGGATTGGTACATCTTAGATTATTTTAACCATACTTTATAATATGACATAAAAATAAGTTGTGTTTATTGTTTTAAATAAGTTGGCCTACAAGGTTGTGTTGTGTTAAATCCTGATTGGTTTTCTATGTAACTTCTCTCACCAGTCATTTACATGATGAGCTCTGTCTGTCATTCAACATATCAATACAACAGATGGTAACGATTTCAGAACTTTGTTCTTATTTTGGTACAGTAAGATGACGTTTTTAATCTTGCAAAAAACAAAAATGGAAACTGGGTCTTCTAGTTGCTTTTGTGTCTCATTGCGAAATGCATACACAATACACAGACCTTCATAAATTACGCGAGTCATTGTTTCATCTGTGTACTGGTTATGCAATTTATAATTCATGTAAAATTTACTGAATACTCAGTTATAGCAAGAAATCTTTTATTTTGTTTTTCAGTTTTACTATTACTTTTATATTTTCTTAACTACATCTGGAATCAAACACTTCTTGCTATGAGTACGTGCAAGTACTTTGTGTCATAATAAATGAAAACTGAGTAACTTCCGCCCCAAATGTTTTTTTTTTTTTTTAGCCTTGCTAAATTGCTAGTTTTATTTCAGGTCTGTGTGGAACGTATGATGGAAATGCCAAAAATGACTTCCTGATGGAATCCGGAAAATTATCTCTTGAGACAGGAAAGATGCCAAATGTTTTCTCGCGCAGCTGGAGGTAATTCTCTACATTCTAGCTAAACTCTTCGTTGTAATGATGCTCAGTTGTGGTGAACTACTGAATGTGATAATAGTACTGATAGTATGATTTTTATTGTATTTAATAATACTTATGATTGAATATGATTACTGTTTGGTATTAGATGAATATGGTATTGAATATAATTAATAATTGGTCTTAAATGAGTACAATAATATATGTAGCGTAATTAATACTTGATATAATATGGTGAATGTAACTAAAAAATTGGTATTACCTTAGTACATGTTGAATATACTGAATAGACGACTATATATGTTACAGAATGTAATTAATAGTTTATATTACATGAATAATGTTGGTGTAGTCGATATGGTTTGTGTGTCTGCATGATGGGTTCTGTGTTGAATAATTAAAAAAAAAATTTATTTGTGATGGTTGGATTTTCGTATAGAGTAGAGCAGTTAATGAATTTAAATACACAAAGAAATATAATACATATATGTGTACATGTATTACAAATTTATCGTACTGCCTTTTCGATCCTCAAATTTAAGTACCTAATGCAAAGTGTTTTTGAGTAAAACCATGAACATTTAAGCCCATAAAAATAAAGCATTTCAAAGTAATTGATATTTTAAATTATGAAATTAATGCAAGCAAGATATTAATGCGAAAAATGTGTCCGATGTATCAGCACAATAAGTACTTTACAAGCAAACATGTGTATCTGAAAGTTCTATTTTATGTCCTTAGAAAGTAATCAGGTAATAAACAAGATAATTACACAAATGTGAATTGTTTTATTCTGGACAACTAAAGTAAATTTTGTGAAAACAACTCTTCATTTTTTGTGTGTGGTGTGTGCAGTGTGATCATTAAAAGTTGCATTTTCCAGATGTATTAATAAAAATAGGCACTTTAGTGTATACCTGTCCTAAGCCAATAAATTGTGATGCATTATTTTCGTGATTTACGGTAGTTTGTGTGTCTTTTAAAGGGTGACGGCCGACAGCCTGTATGACGGGTTCTGTGCGTCGGATCATAAGGCGGACCTCACCTCAGCGATGCAGTACTGCGAGTGTGAAGAAGGCAGAGAACCTGTGTGTGGAGCGGATCTCGACATCTTCACTTGTGGGATACAGAAAACAAGCAGTAGAAAAATAAACTCAGGTGAGAATTACGATTTGAAGTTAACCAAACACGTTAATTACTTACTTAGTATCGAGATAATTGCCTCAAACGTGCCCTAGGACCACATATCGCAGTGTTCTTTAGTCGTGTTTTTTACTCTGGGCAGTATGCAATTAGAATTTCGGAAATAGGATTATTTGGCACAACATGAGTGAAGGTATTGACATTGTAGTTTATTAAATTACTATTTGATATTTATGGATCTAGATGTAGATTTTGAAAAAAAACATTTTAGTTTAGTACTTGCTTGTTACTTAAAGAAATTGGTTATTCTAAAACATAGCTGAAATGATTCACTATTTTCCACCAACCGATTCTCTGACATGGTGGTGTTAGTCTGGTTCAATTCACTGGTTCAAACGTTAGTGGAGGTGCTGTTATCAGACTTAAACTGGTGGTGTTAGTCTGGTTCAATTCACTGGTTCAAACGTTAGTGGAGGTGCTGTTATCAGACTTAAACTGGTGGTGTTAGTCTGGTTCAATTCACTGGTTCAAACGTTAGTGGAGGTGCTGTTATCAGACTTACTCTGGTGGTGTTAGTCTGGTTCAATTCACTGGTTCAAACGTTAGTGGAGGTGCTGTTATCAGACTTAAACTGGTGGTGTACAAAGAACTGATTCCCAGCTGATACAGTGTTAAACAAAACACTTAACTTTCATCTAGGACTGGACCAGACCGACTTCTATGTGGCGAACTCACGGACACCCAGGAAATGCAGTGTCAGAGAGAAAACAGACTTCATGTTTAAGTACAATATCAACTATGTTCAGACGGAGGTCACATGGCCGACACTGTCTGGAATCAATGAGACCCAAGCTAGAAATATCTGCATGGCGTTCATCAGGCAAACCGACATCCATGCCCAATGCAACCAGGTGGAACGCATCAATCTGCACCTGGAAGAGACTGTTGACTTCTGTGTAGATGACATTAAGGTAATCAATTTAAAAGTGAAAATCTTAAACAAGGAAAACATTTAACACAAAGACTGTTTGGGTGGGTGGGTGCGACGTCATCAACATATATGGATGATGAGGAGATGAATGGTGAAGCTTGAGTATCTCTCTCTATCTATCTCTATCTCTCTCTCTCTCTCTCTCTCTCTCTCTCTCTCTCTCTCTCTCTCTCTCTCTCTCTCTCTCTCTCTCTCTCTCTCTCTATATATATATATATATCTATCTCTCTCTCTCTCTCTCTCTCTCTCTCTCTCTCTCTCTCTCTCTCTCTCTCTCTCTCTCTCTCTCTCTCTCTCTCTCTCTCTCTCTCTCTCTCTCTCTCACAATGAGTTGTTTTAAAATGTATCTAACGGCGAAAGCGAGTTTGATACGTTTTTAAACAACGGGGGCGAGGCGTAGCCTAGTGGTACAGCGCTCGCTTGATGCGCGGTCGGTTTGGGATCGATCCCCGTCAGTGGGTCCATTGCGCTATTTCTCGCTTCAGCCAGTGCACCACGACTGGTACATCAAAGGCCGTGGTATGTGCTATCCTGTCTGTGGGATGGTGCATATAAAAGATCCGTTGCTGCTAATTAAAAAGAGTAGCCCATGAAATGGCAAAAGCGGGTTTCCTCTCTCGATATCTGTGTGGTCCTTAACCATATGTCTGACGCCATATAACTGTAAATAAAATGTGTTGAGTGCGTCATTAAATAAAACATTTCCTTCCTTCCTTTTTTAAACAACGAGTTGTGAGATAAATGGTATCTAACGGACATGAATGTATTATTCTATTTCTTATATATCCTAAATAAAAGTGTTAAGCAAATCTTAACATATTTTTCTACTAAACGTTATTTACAACCGTTGCACTTGTAGTTAACTTACACATCACAGACACGTGATTGTCAGGTTAACTATACGTCACAGTGTAGTCAATTTCCACCGTGCTGTTTTTATTGAATGTATGGCATTGGTGACCTGGTCTTATGACTTGAAATTGTTAACACATATACTTGTGTAAACAACTATGTGTTATCAAAAATGGGTGTGTAAGAATTTATTTTTATATAGTTTAATGTAGTTTAATATAGTTCAGCTTCAATGTGTCCATTCCTTTGATTAATGTAAAGAAACCACAGTTTATATTATCCTGTTCTGGTTTAGATACCTGAAAACATGCACTACCTGTTGATGCTTTAAAAGAAACACCTTCATGTTATGTGAGATTCTCGCTGTCAAATGGTGGCTAATAACTATGATAATATAACATTTTAACAATATTTATTTGAAGGGCCTAAAGCTTAACTATTTGGTAGTCAGCCTGTTCTAATATTCTGCAGGCTACTTTGTATACTGGAGTATGTTTATCACACATACATTTCTTATTATTTTTGCAGTACTTGTAAAAGATTAGAAACAACAAAATTATTTACACATTGATCTAATAATAAAGAAATAGTGTATTAAGGTACTTTAACCTAAGTTTCAAGTTAATAATTTACAATATAAAGTCTTGAACAATAAAGACCTAAATATTATTTAGCATTTTTATTATGACTTAGATACTAAGTTGACTATTAACTAGTGTTTCTGGTGACCATTTTGCTATGCAGCTGATTACTAACTAGTGATTCTAGTAACTATTTTGAAATACAGCTGACTGCTAACTAGTGATTCTAGTGAATATTTTGAAATACAGCTGACTACAAACTAGTGATTCTGGTAACTATTTTGAAATACAGTTGACTACAAACTAGTGATTCTGGTAACTGTTTTGAAATACAGCTGACTACAAACTAGTGATTCTGATAACTGTTTTGAAATACAGTTGACTAAACTAGTGATTCTGATAACTGTTTTGAAATACAGTTGACTATAAACTAGTGATTCTGGTAACTATTTTAAAATACAGTTCACTTCAAACTTGTGATTCTCGTAACTGTTTTGATGTCAACTATCTATTAACTAATGGTTCTGGTAACTGTTTTAAAATACAATATGTCCATTGACTAGTGTGTGTATATTCCTGTCCGTAGATCACCGACGACACTCAGTGGACGATGGCTGCCCTGGACAGTTTCACCGTGCAGTGTTTGAGTGAGATCAGTCGGCGAGTCGACCTGTGGGTCACTGTCGGCGGTGAAACCACGCCTCCGGCCGCCGTCGTCAACGTCATATGTAGCAACGACTGCAGTGGAAATGGCCGATGTTCACAAGGTAAAAAGAACATGTTTATACTAATGTTTATACATGTGTAGTTGTGTTGACAGGGGAGTAGCTGTATAGGAGAACGTGTGTGTGTCTTGGTGGCTTTAATCCCAATTTTACATAAGGAAGGTTTCACACGCTTACTTTATGTAAAAAATAGTGCTGTTTCTAAAAATAGCCAAAATTCGAGAATGTTTTTTATATGATTAGTCTGGTATTACCATATTGTATCTAATGCGCCTCTAAATAATTTGTAGTACTATTTTCTGGTCAATATCTCACCAAAGAATAACACGTTTAATGTGTAGCCCAAAACGGTTATTTTCCATAGGAATACTAATTATATTGTACTCATTATGAATTGTATTTAAAAATTCGTGAAAAATGTCATTTATAAAGTCAATTACAAACAAAAAATATAATCTGACATTTTATGACTATTAGTGTTAAATTACATAGATTATTCAAAATAATTTATTTGTACTGTAACAAAATCCTATATTTGAAAGTAAAATGTGTTAAAACAACTGCATTATTAGAACGGTCATCATTAGTATCACTTTCAATGTTGAATCAACATCAGTTCTGCTATCATCATCACCATCGTTATCGTAATCATCATCATCATCACCACCACCATCATCATGACCAGCATCATCTCTGAAACATAAGGTCATGAAACATATCCAGGTTCCATGGTATCAACAAATCTGATTGTCAGTAAACCCCAGTGGTAGAAAAACTCCATTAGCCTTTTTCTAGCCATGATATGTGGTCTTAATGTCCTGTGGACTACATAGATGTGTCACGTAATTTCACTTGTTAAAATTTGCACTGTGTTGTATGTTGGGAATTTGCTGACTGTATAGGTGTGTATTTCTGCAGGAAGATATTTCTTTAACCTGGTCTCATACACAAAAGCAAGATGTGAACACTTTTTTTTTTCACAGCACTCTTAAGCTTGCCACCAACAAATATGATATTTTCTCCAAGACTGTGCAAGCTCACAGTGCATACATGACTTTAATCATTTCAAGTAAAGAAAATGTAATTAATTTCACCAATAATAAAGCTGAAATAATCCACCCATTTTGTTCCTACATCCTATTAATGAAAGGATGGAGATTCATATTAGTTTAGTTCCCCGAAAGCTGTGCATTAATGATTCACTTGCCAACACTGTTGTTATTACAGAAACGTTCATAGGTCATCGTGGATGCTAAATATTCCAAATATTTAATCCATTCTGGTGACAGTCATGTTTGGACAGCATCCAGGTGCTATCATTTGTCTCTTCCAGTACCAAGAGCAATTCCATATGCTTGACACACATACAGGGCTTTAGATTACACCACACCTGCGCTGATCAATGGTGTGTCTAAAATAAGTATGCCCAAAATAAGCAATCCCACATAAAATACAAACATCCCAACAACAAAACATTTATCCTCAAAATCAATGGAATGTTAAGCTGTAATTAGATTAAACTGACTTGAAACGCAATTCTGAATATGTGCAACTCTTTACCAGCTATTATTAACATTACTGCACTAAAAAGACCCCGGTGCACTCAGAATAGACAAAAGCCCGTTGTGCACAAATTAGTGAGATATAAAACCCTGCACATAGCAGCAGAAGTTTGTCTGGTTTTAGTATTTGACTGACAGAACGGCATTAAGGGCTGTTCCCGACCTGTCTAAGGGGTACCCAACTGCTGACAGATGGTGGAACATAGAATGAAAAGCCCCAAAGCAAAGCTATTCTTATATTTTGCTTGTATAGTTGAACGTTTGTTTTGTTTAATGACACCACTGAATTGTTTTTTAATCATCGGCTATTGGATGTCAAACATTTGGTAATTTTGACATCGTCTTAGAGAGGAAACCCGCTACATTTGTCCATTAGTAACACGGGATCTTTTATATGCACCATCCCCCAGACAGGATAAAACTTACCATGGCCTTTGATATACCATTCATGAAAGAGAAATAGTCCAATGGGCTCACCGACGGAGATCGATCCCAAAACGACCAGGCATCAAGTGAGCGCTTTAGCACTGGGCTACGTCCCGCCAAGTTGCTTGTATAGTGTCCTGTAGCTGAGAAGCTGGCTTGACTATAGTGAATATATAGGTTGTCATTATTTAATGTTCCTCACACTTTTAAAACAGAATCATGTTTTGTTTCATTCATAGAGATCATTCGATACACAAACACAGATCATGACTATAATTATTTTAGCTAATGCAGTTTTTCTACCACTGCTTTACCAGCAGTCAGATGCCAGATGTGTTGTCACAAACCACTGAACAGAATAGTGGTGGTTATCATGATGGTAGTGCAGATGTGTTGTCTCAAACCACTGAACAGAATAGTGGTGGTTATCATGATGGTAGTGCAGATGTGTTGTCTCAAACCACTGAACAGAATAGTGGTGGTTATCATGATGGTAGTGCAGATGTGTTGTATCATACCACTGAACAGAATAGTGGTGGTTACCATGATGGTAGTGCAGATGTGTTGTCGCAAACCACTGAACAGAATAGTGGTGGTTATCATGATGGTAGTGCAGATGTGTTGTCACAAACCACTGAACAGAATAGTGGTGGTTATCATGATGGCAGGGCAGATGTGTTGTATCATACCACTGAACAGAATAGTGGTGGTTATCATGATGGTAGTGCATGGTGGTTATCATGATGGTAGTGCATGGTGGTTCATTTGATGGTAGTGCATGGTGGTTATCATGATGGTAGTGCATGGTGTTTATCATGATGGTAGTGCATGGTGTTTATCATGATGGTAGTACATGGTGGTTGTCATGATGGTAGTACATGGTGGTTATCATGATGGTAGTGCATGGTGTTTGTCATGATGGTAGTGCATGGTGGTTGTCATGATGGTAGTACATGGTGTTTGTCATGATGGTAGTACATGGTGGTTATCATGATGGTAGTGCATGGTGGTTATCATGATGGTAGTGCATGGTGGTTATCATGATGGTAGTACATGGTGTTTGTCATGATGGTAGTACATGGTGGTTGTCATGATGGTAGTGCATGGTGGTTATCATGATGGTAGTGCATGGTGGTTATCATGATGGTAGTGCATGGTGGTTATCATGATGGTAGTGCATGGTGGTTATCATGATGGTAGTACATGGTGTTTGTCATGATGGTAGTACATGGTGTTTGTCATGATGGTAGTACATGGTGGTTGTCATGATGGTAGTACATGGTGTTTATCATGATGGTAGTGCATGGTGGTTATCATGATGGTAGTGCATGGTGGTTATCATGATGGTAGTGCATGGTGGTTATCATGATGGTAGTGCATGGTGGTTATCATGATGGTAGTACATGGTGTTTATCATGATGGTAGTACATGGTGTTTGTCATGATGGTAGTACATGGTGTTTGTCATGATGGTAGTACATGGTGTTTATCATGATGGTAGTGCATGGTGGTTATCATGATGGTAGTGCATGGTGGTTATCATGATGGTAGTGCATGGTGGTTGTCATGATGGTAGTACATGGTGGTTATCATGATGGTAGTACATGGTGGTTATCATGATGGTAGTGCATGGTGGTTGTCATGATGGTAGTGCATGGTGGTTGTCATGATGGTAGTACATGGTGTTTATCATGATGGTAGTACATGGTGTTTATCATGATGGTAGTGCATGGTGGTTATCATGATGGTAGTGCATGGTGGTTATCATGATGGTAGTGCATGGTGGTTATCATGATGGTAGTGCATGGTGGTTGTCATGATGGTAGTGCATGGTGGTTGTCATGATGGTAGTACATGGTGTTTATCATGATGGTAGTGCATGGTGGTTATCATGATGGTAGTGCATGGTGGTTGTCATGATGGTAGTACATGGTGGTTATCATGATGGTAGTACATGGTGGTTATCATGATGGTAGTGCATGGTGGTTATCATGATGGTAGTGCATGGTGGTTGTCATGATGGTAGTACATGGTGTTTGTCATGATGGTAGTACATGGTGTTTATCATGATGGTAGTGCATGGTGGTTATCATGATGGTAGTGCATGGTGTTTGTCATGATGGTAGTACATGGTGTTTGTCATGATGGTAGTACATGGTGTTTATCATGATGGTAGTACATGGTGGTTGTCATGATGATAGTACATGGTGTTTGTCATGATGGTAGTGCATGGTGGTTATCATGATGGTAGTGCATGGTGGTTGTCATGATGGTAGTGCATGGTGGTTGTCATGATGGTAGTGCATGGTGTTCGTCATGATGGTAGTACATGGTGTTCGTCATGATGGTAGTACATGGTGTTCGTCATGATGGTAGTACATGGTGTTTATCATGATGGTAGTGCATGGTGGTTATCATGATGGTAGTGCATGGTGGTTGTCATGATGGTAGTACATGGTGTTTGTCATGATGGTAGTACATGGTGTTTATCATGATGGTAGTACATGGTGGTTGTCATGATGATAGTACATGGTGTTTGTCATGATGGTAGTACATGGTGTTTATCATGATGGTAGTGCATGGTGGTTATCATGATGGTAGTGCATGGTGGTTATCATGATGGTAGTGCATGGTGGTTGTCATGATGGTAGTACATGGTGTTCGTCATGATGGTAGTACATGGTGGTTGTCATGATGATAGTACATGGTGTTTGTCATGATGGTAGTACATGGTGTTTATCATGATGGTAGTGCATGGTGGTTATCATGATGGTAGTGCATGGTGGTTGTCATGATGGTAGTACATGGTGTTTGTCATGATGGTAGTACATGGTGTTTGTCATGATGGTAGTACATGGTGTTTATCATGATGGTAGTGCATGGTGGTTATCATGATGGTAGTGCATGGTGGTTGTCATGATGGTAGTACATGGTGTTTGTCATGATGGTAGTACATGGTGTTTATCATGATGGTAGTACATGGTGTTTATCATGATGGTAGTGCATGGTGGTTGTCATGATGGTAGTGCATGGTGGTTGTCATGATGGTAGTACATGGTGTTTGTCATGATGGTAGTACATGGTGTTTATCATGATGGTAGTACATGGTGGTTGTCATGATGATAGTACATGGTGTTTGTCATGATGGTAGTACATGGTGTTTATCATGATGGTAGTACATGGTGGTTGTCATGATGGTAGTACATGGTGTTTGTCATGATGGTAGTACATGGTGTTTATCATGATGGTAGTGCATGGTGGTTGTCATGATGGTAGTACATGGTGTTTATCATGATGGTAGTACATGGTGTTTATCATGATGGTAGTACATGGTGTTTATCATGATGGTAGTGCATGGTGGTTGTCATGATGGTAGTGCATGGTGGTTGTCATGATGGTAGTACATGGTGTTTGTCATGATGGTAGTACATGGTGTTTATCATGATGGTAGTGCATGGTGGTTGTCATGATGGTAGTACATGGTGTTTATCATGATGGTAGTGCATGGTGGTTGTCATGATGGTAGTACATGGTGTTTATCATGATGGTAGTGCATGGTGGTTGTCATGATGGTAGTACATGGTGTTTATCATGATGGTAGTGCATGGTGGTTGTCATGATGGTAGTACATGGTGTTTGTCATGATGGTAGTACATGGTGTTTATCATGATGGTAGTGCATGGTGGTTATCATGATGGTAGTACATGGTGTTTGTCATGATGGTAGTACATGGTGTTTATCATGATGGTAGTACATGGTGGTTATCATGATGGTAGTGCGTGGTGTTTGTCATGATGGTAGTGCATGGTGTTTATCATGATGGTAGTGTATGGTGGTGATGATATATTTCATATCGTTTTCCTGTGTACTCTTGCACATTATTTTGGTTAAAACTGAATTAATTTTGAAAACAATATAATGCCATTTTGTATTTTCTGTGTGTATTTGGCTTCATAACTTTGATTTATTCATCAAATTTTACTGCTGTTCACATCGAGTACAATTGCATTACTATTCCTGTGGACAATAACTGGTTTTGGCCAAACATTGGCTAAATGTGGCCAAGATTTGGCTGCATTGATGAGATTATCATTGTTTGGCCAGACCGTGACCACAAAATAGTGATGTAAAATATTCACATTATTAAGTACAGTACTAGACCGTTCATATAATTAGCTGATTTTGGACAATTTTGGCTAACAAACTGCCAATATGGCTATTTTATCTTGAGTAGGGTCAATAAAACTGCCATTTTTAGAATCGGCACCACTTTTTGCATAAAGTAGGCTTGTCAAACCTTGTTTACCTAAAATTCTGATTAAGCCAGATACCTCTTGGAGTAGTATGTTCTAGAGGGGTGTATGTCTTGATAAGGGTGAGTGTGTTCTTCGGGGATGAGTTCTGGTGGGACGTGTCTTTGTATTTACAAGAGAGTGTGTTTAAAGAGGTGTGTTGTTTACAGGGTAGTGTATTTGTCTTTACATGGAGTGTATTTATGTTTAATTGGCAGTGTATTTGTCTTTACAGGGCAGTGTATTTGTCTTTACAGGGTAGTGTATTTGTTTTTATAGGGGAGTGTTTTTGTCTTTACAGGGGAGTGTATTTGTAATAACAACTGGATTGGCGAGGATTGTTCAGTGAATGCGACACAGCCTCCAGTGTTGTCTCGAATCCAGGCCGGTGACCTCTGTGACGTGCGCGTCAACAAACACTGCAGGAGACTCATCCTCATCGGCAGCAGCTTCGTCGAGAGCACGGCGGCAGTTTGTCACATTACCGAGATTTCAGTAAGGAGTTTTCAGTTTGTCACATTAACGAGATTTTAGTAAGGAGTTTAGTTTGTCACATTACCGAGATTTCAGTAAGGAGTTTAGTTTGTCACATTACCGAGATTTCAGTAAGGCGTTTAGTTTGTCACATTACCGAGATTTCAGTAAATAGTTTTCAGTTTGTCACATTACCGAGATTTCAGTAAGTAGTTTACTTTGTTACATTTCCGAGATTTCAGTAAGTAGTTTAGTTTGTCACATTTCTGAGATTTCAGTAAGTAGTTTTGTTTGTCACATTTACGAGATTTTAGTAAGTAGTTCAGTTTGTCACATTACCGAGATTTCAGTAAGTAGTTTAGTTTGTCGCATTTCCGAGATTTCAGTAAGTAGTTTTCAGTTTCTCACATTACCGAGATTTCAGTAAGGAGTTTAGTTTGTCACATCACCGAGATTTCAGTAAGTAGTTTACTTTGTTACATTTACGAGATTTCAGTAAGTAGTTTTCAGTTTGTTATATTACCAAGATGTTAGTAAGGGTTATTCAGTTTGTCATATTACCGAGATTTCAGTAATGGTTATTCAGTTTGTCACATTACTGAGATTTCAGTAAGGAGTTTTCTGTTTGTCACATTACCGCGATTTCTTTAAGTAATTTTGTGTTTGTCACATTTCCAACATTTTAGTAAGGAGTTTTCTGTTTGTCACCACTTTGTTACTAAGATTTCATCAAGAAGTTTACAGTTTGTCACGTTACCGATATTTTAGAATTAGTTTTCAGTTTGTCACATTACTTAGATTTCAGTAAGGAATTTTCAGTTTGTCACATTACCGACATTTCGGTAAGTAGTTTTCAGTTTGTCACATTACCAAGATTTCAGTAAGGAGTTTAGTTTGTCACATTACCGAGATTTCAGTAAGGAGTTTAGTTTGTCACATTTCCGAGATTTCAGTAAGGAGTTTAGTTTGTCACATTACCGAGATTTCAGTAAGGAGTTTAGTTTGTCACATTACCGAGATTTCAGTAAGGAGTTTAGTTTGTCATATTACCGAGATTTCAGTAAGGAGTTTAGTTTGTCATATTACCGAGATTTCAGTAAGGAGTTTTCAGTGTGTCACATTACCGAGATTTCAGTAAGGAGTTTAGTTTGTCACATTACCGAGATTTCAGTAAGGAGTTTAGTTTGTCATATTACCGAGATTTCAGTAAGGAGTTTAGTTTGTCACATTTCCGAGATTTCAGTAAGGAGTTTAGTTTGTCACATTACCGAGATTTCAGTAAATAGTTTTCAGTTTGTCACATTACCGAGATTTCAGTAAGTAGTTTAGTTTTTTACATTTCCGAGATTTCAGTAAGGAGTTTAGTTTGTCACATTTCCGAGATTTCAGAAAGTAGTTTTGTTTGTCACATTTCCGAGATTTCAGTAAGTAGTTCAGTTTGTCTCATTACCGAGATTTCAGTAAGTAGTTTAGTTTGTCGCATTTCCGAGATTTCAGTAAGTAGTTTTCAGTTTCTCACATTACCGAGATGTCAGTAAGTAGTTTACTTTGTTACATTTCCGAGATTTCAGTAAGTAGTTTTCAGTTTGGTACATTACCAAGATGTTAGTAAGGGTTATTCAGTTTGTCATATTACCGAGAGTTCAGTAATGGTTATTCAGTTTGTCACATTACTGAGATTTCAGTAAGGAGTTTTCAGTTTGTCACATTACGGCAATTTCTTTAAGTAATTTTGTGTTTGTCACATTTCCAACATTTTAGTAAGGAGTTTTCTGTTTGTCACCACTTTGTTACTAAGATTTCATCAAGAAGTTTACAGTTTGTCACGTTACCAATATTTTAGAATTAGTTTTCAGTTTGTCACATTACTTAGATTTCAGTAAGGAATTTTCAGTTTGTCACATTACCGACATTTCGGTAAGTAGTTTTCAGTTTTTCACATTACCAAGATTTCAGTAAGTAGTTTTCAGTTTGTCGCATTACTGATATTTCAGTAAATAGTTTTCAGTTTGTCACATTACTGAGATTTCAGTATTTTTCCCTTATTACATTACTGAGGTTCATTCATAAGCAACCAAAACCAGTAACATATTGTATGATATTTCAGGTTGGAAACCGGTTTGACGGGAATGCTACATACACTGTGAACACGACATACATCAGCAGTGACGTCGTCGTGTGTGAACTGAGATCAGACAGCAGCATCAACATCAGTGTCAGCAATGATGGAACACTTGTCAGTGAAACACAGACGTACATCATCTACAATTCTGCTTGCGTCATTTGCACGTCTCAAGGCTGTTCTTCCAGGGTGAGTGCCAATTCTACTCTTAGTTAGGAGCTTCTTAACAATATATATCCTTGGAGTTTGTATATTACATTGTATAAAATATACTGAATAATGCTTTACTTTATGAACAACTGGAACGAATACACGGCTTTATAAAAACTAGAAATACTTTATTTTCAGACTGATCTGTGTACTGAAAACTACTGTAGAAATGTTTTATTTTTAGACTGATATATGTACTGATAACTACCGTATATATATTCTCTATTGTCAGTCTGATCTATGTACTGATAACTACTGTAGAAATGCTTTATATTCTGACTGATATATGTACTGATAACTACTGTAGAAATGCTTTTTTTCTGACTGATATTTATGCTGATAACTACTGTAGAAATGCTTTATTTTTAGACTGATAACTACCGTTCCAGGTTTAGACTGATATATTTACTGATAACTACCGTATATAATCTCTATTTTCAGACTGATATATTTATTGATAACTACCTTATATAATCTCTATTTTCAGACTGATATATTTACTGATAACTAGGTAGATATTCTATATGTTACGACTGATATATTTACTGATAACTAGGTAGATATTCTATGTTACGACTGATATATTTACTGATAACTAGGTAGATATTCTCTATTTTCAGACTGATATATTTACTGATAACTAGGTAGATATTCTCTATTTTCAGACTGATATATTTACTGATAACTAAGTAGATATTCTCTATTTTCAGACTGATATATGTACTGATATCTACAGTAGAAATTATATCTATTTTCAGACTGATATATGTACTATTGGTGGATCCTGCTTTGCTTGTGGATCAGTGTTTGTTGATGATCCGTCTAAATTCTGTGACACCAGCAAGAACAAAACGGAGTGGACAGCTATTAAAAGTAATCATCTCTTACAATACTTCTGTATTACTACCCGTCGTTCAGTATCTCTTACAATACTTCTGTATTACGACCCGTCATTCAGTATCTCTTACAATACTTCTGTATTACGACCCGTCGTTCAGTATCTCTTACAATACTTCTGTATTACTACCCGTATCATCTCTTACAATACTTCTGTATTACTACCCGTATCATCTCTTACAATACTTCTGTATTACGACCCGTCGTTCAGTATCTCTTGCAAACTTCTGTATTACGACCCGTCATTCAGTATCTCTTGCAATACTTCTGTATTACGACCCGTCGTTCAGTATCTCTTGCACACTTCTGTATTACGACCCGTCGTTCAGTATCTCTTGCAATACTTCTGTATTACGACCCGTCGTTCAGTATCTCTTGCAATACTTCTGTATTACGACCCGTCGTCCAGTATCTCTTACAATACTTCTGTATTACTACCCGTATCATCTCTTACAATACTTCTGTATTACGACCCGTCGTTCAGTATCTCTTACAATACTTCTGTATTACGACCCGTCGTCCAGTATCTCTTACAATACTTCTGTATTACGACCCGTCGTCCAGTATCTCTTGCAATACTTCTGTATTACGACCCGTCGTCCAGTATCTCTTACAATACTTCTGTATTACGACCTGTCGTCCAGTATCTCTTGCAATACTTCTGTATTACTACCCGTATCATCTCTTACAATACTTCTGTATTACGACCCGTCGTCCAGTATCTCTTACAATACTTCTGTATTACGACCCGTCGTCCAGTATCTCTTACAATACTTCTGTATTACGACCCGTCGTCCAGTATCTCTTGCAATACTTCTGTATTACGACCCGTCGTCCAGTATCTCTTGCAATACTTCTGTATTACGACCCGTCGTCCAGTATCTCTTGCAATACTTCTGTATTACGACCCGTCGTCCAGTATCTCTTGCAATACTTCTGTATTACTACCCGTATCATCTCTTACAATACTTCTGTATTACGACCCGTCGTCCAGTATCTCTTACAATACTTCTGTATTACAACCCGTCGTCCAGTATCTCTTGCAATACTTCTGTATTACTACCCGTATCATCTCTTACAATACTTCTTTATTACTACCCGTATCATCTCTTACAATACTTCTGTATTACGACCCGTCGTTCAGTATCTCTTACAATACTTCTGTATTACGACCCGTCGTTCAGTATCTCTTACAATACTTCTGTATTACGACCCGTCGTTCAGTATCTCTTGCACACTTCTGTATTACGACCCGTCGTTCAGTATCTCTTGCAATACTTCTGTATTACGACCCGTCGTTCAGTATCTCTTGCAATACTTCTGTATTACGACCCGTCGTCCAGTATCTCTTACAATACTTCTGTATTACTACCCGTATCATCTCTTACAATACTTCTGTATTACGACCCGTCGTTCAGTATCTCTTACAATACTTCTGTATTACGACCCGTCGTCCAGTATCTCTTACAATACTTCTGTATTACGACCCGTCGTCCAGTATCTCTTAGAATACTTCTGTATTACTACCCGTATCATCTCTTACAATACTTCTGTATTACTACCCGTATCATCTCTTACAATACTTCTGTATTACTACCCGTATCATCTCTTACAATACTTCTGTATTACGACCCGTCGTTCAGTATCTCTTACAATACTTCTGTATTACTACCCGTATCATCTCTTACAATACTTCTGTATTACTACCCGTATCATCTCTTACAATACTTCTGTATTACGACCCGTCGTTCAGTATCTCTTGCAAACTTCTGTATTACGACCCGTCATTCAGTATCTCTTGCAATACTTCTGTATTACGACCCGTCGTTCAGTATCTCTTGCACACTTCTGTATTACGACCCGTCGTTCAGTATCTCTTGCAATACTTCTGTATTACGACCCGTCGTTCAGTATCTCTTGCAATACTTCTGTATTACGACCCGTCGTCCAGTATCTCTTACAATACTTCTGTATTACTACCCGTATCATCTCTTACAATACTTCTGTATTACGACCCGTCGTTCAGTATCTCTTACAATACTTCTGTATTACGACCCGTCGTCCAGTATCTCTTACAATACTTCTGTATTACGACCCGTCGTCCAGTATCTCTTGCAATACTTCTGTATTACGACCCGTCGTCCAGTATCTCTTACAATACTTCTGTATTACGACCTGTCGTCCAGTATCTCTTGCAATACTTCTGTATTACTACCCGTATCATCTCTTACAATACTTCTGTATTACGACCCGTCGTCCAGTATCTCTTACAATACTTCTGTATTACGACCCGCCGTCCAGTATCTCTTACAATACTTCTGTATTACGACCCGTCGTCCAGTATCTCTTGCAATACTTCTGTATTACGACCCGTCGTCCAGTATCTCTTGCAATACTTCTGTATTACGACCCGTCGTCCAGTATCTCTTGCAATACTTCTGTATTACTACCCGTATCATCTCTTACAATACTTCTGTATTACGACCCGTCGTCCAGTATCTCTTACAATACTTCTGTATTACGACCCGTCGTCCAGTATCTCTTGCAATACTTCTGTATTACTACCCGTATCATCTCTTACAATACTTCTTTATTACTACCCGTATCATCTCTTACAATACTTCTGTATTACGACCCGTCCTTCAGTATCTCTTACAATACTTCTGTATTACGACCCGTCGTTCAGTATCTCTTACAATACTTCTGTATTACGACCCGTCGTTCAGTATCTCTTGCACACTTCTGTATTACGACCCGTCATTCAGTATCTCTTGCAATACTTCTGTATTACGACCCGTCGTTCAGTATCTCTTGCAATACTTCTGTATTACGACCCGTCGTCCAGTATCTCTTACAATACTTCTGTATTACTACCCGTATCATCTCTTACAATACTTCTGTATTACGACCCGTCGTTCAGTATCTCTTACAATACTTCTGTATTACGACCCGTCGTCCAGTATCTCTTACAATACTTCTGTATTACGACCCGTCGTTCAGTATCTCTTGCAATACTTCTGTATTACGACCCGTCGTCCAGTATCTCTTAAAATACTTCTGTATTACGACCCGTCGTCCAGTATCTCTTAGAATACTTCTGTATTACTACCCGTATCATCTCTTACAATACTTCTGTATTACGACCCGTCGTTCAGTATCTGTTGCAATACTTCTGTATTACTACCCGTATCATCTCTTACAATACTTCTGTATTACGACCCGTCGTTCAGTATCTCTTACAATACTTCTGTATTACGACCCGTCGTTCAGTATCTCTTGCAATACTTCTGTATTACTACCCGTATCATCTCTTACAATACTTCTGTATTACTACTCGTATCATCTCTTACAATACTTCTGTATTACTACCCGTATCATCTCTTACAATACTTCTGTATTACTACCCGTATCATCTCTTACAATACTTCTGTATTACTACCCGTATCATCTCTTACAATACTTCTGTATTACTACCCGTATCATCTCTTACAATACTTCTGTATTACGACCCGTCGTTCAGTATCTCTTGCAATACTTCTGTATTACTACCCGTATCATCTCTTACAATACTTCTGTATTACTACCCGTATCATCTCTTACAATACTTCTGTATTACTACCCGTATCATCTCTTACAATACTTCTGTATTACTACCCGTATCATCTCTTACAATACTTCTGTATTACTACCCGTATCATCTCTTACAATACTTCTGTATTACGATCCGTCGTTCAGAATCTCTTGCAATACTTCTGTATTACGACCCGTCGTCCAGTATCTCTTACAATACTTCTGTATTACGACCCGTCGTCCAGTATCTCTTACAATACTTCTGTATTACGACCCGTCGTCCAGTATCTCTTACAATACTTCTGTATTACGACCCGTCGTCCAGTATCTCTTACAATACTTCTGTATTACGACCCGTCGTCCAGTATCTCTTACAATACTTCTGTATTAGGACCCGTATCATCTCTTACAATACTTCTGTATTACTACCCGTATCATCTCTTACAATACTTCTGTATTACTACCCGTATCATCTCTTACAATACTTCTGTATTACGACCCGTCGTTCAGTATCTCTTGCAATACTTCTGTATTACGACCCGTCGTCCAGTATCTCTTACAATACTTCTGTATTACGACCCGTCGTCCAGTATCTCTTACAATACTTCTGTATTACTACCCGTCGTTCAGTATCTCTTGCAATACTTCTGTATTACGACCCGTCGTCCAGTATCTCTTACAATACTTCTGTATTACGACCCGTCGTCCAGTATCTCTTACAATACTTCTGTATTACGACCCGTCGTCCAGTATCTCTTACAATACTTCTGTATTACGACCCGTCGTCCAGTATCTCTTACAATACTTCTGTATTACGACCCGTCGTCCAGTATCTCTTACAATACTTCTGTATTAGGACCCGTATCATCTCTTACAATACTTCTGTATTACTACCCGTATCATCTCTTACAATACTTCTGTATTACTACCCGTATCATCTCTTACAATACTTCTGTATTACGACCCGTCGTTCAGTATCTCTTGCAATACTTCTGTATTACGACCCGTCGTCCAGTATCTCTTACAATACTTCTGTATTACGACCCGTCGTCCAGTATCTCTTACAATACTTCTGTATTACTACCCGTCGTTCAGTATCTCTTGCAATACTTCTGTATTACTACCCGTATCATCTCTTACAATACTTCTGTATTACTACCCGTATCATCTCTTACAATACTTCTGTATTACGACCCGTCGTTCAGTATCTCTTACAATACTTCTGTATTACGACCCGTCGTTCAGTATCTCTTGCAATACTTCTGTATTACTACCCGTATCATCTCTTACAATACTTCTGTATTACTACCCGTATCATCTCTTACAATACTTCTGTATTACTACCCGTATCATCTCTTACAATACTTCTGTATTACTACCCGTATCATCTCTTACAATACTTCTGTATTACGACCCGTCGTCCAGTATCTCTTACAATACTTCTGTATTACGACCCGTCGTCCAGTATCTCTTACAATACTTCTGTATTACGACCCGTCGTTTAGTATCTAAATTAGTACACACTGTTGTCAGTTACCACTGATTACAATACTTCTGTATTACGACCCGTCGTTCAGTATCTAAATTAGTACACACTATTGTCAGTTACCACAGATTACAATACTTCTGTATTACGACCCGTTGTTCAGTATCTAAATTAGTACACACTATTGTCAGTTACCACGGATTACAATACTTTTTTATTACGACCCGTCGTTCAGTATCTAAATTAGTACACACTATTGTCAGGTACCACGGATTACAATACTTCTGTGTTACGACCCGTCGTTCAGTATCTAAATTAGTACACACTGTTGTCAGTTACCACGGATTACAATACTACCAAACATCACCATATGAATACAGTATTCGTGTGGAAACACCGCTTGGTTAGGGTTAGGGTTACTTATATCCAATTAAGGTTCAAGCACGCTGTCAGTTATCTTGGTTGTTTGTCCAGGACAGTGGGTTAGTGGTTAGAGGTTATGAGAGAGAAGTCGGTGTAGTGGTCTTGCATTGAGTTCATAGACTAGTTTAATGCGCTCATAAAGACATTAAACGACAGTATAGAACCCTTTGTGTACGTGCAAACATGTTGTTGCGGCGATTTGCAAAATGTTCAGAATCTGTCAAAACACAATTATTTGTGAGTTATCGTAGTAATTTGTATGCGGGTGCATTGTGAGTGAAGGATCTTAACATATGTTATAATAATGCATACCAATGGATGATCGGTCAACGACGACCATACAGTGACAGCAATATGTTTGTCAGTCACTGAGTAAAAACCTTTGGCTCTTTATTTCGCTCAACAGCATATTCACTGAAGAGCAGAATCAAAACAACCTCAAACGACCTACTTTCCCACTTGCGGTGTACAAGCGTGTACGTCAAATCTGTATGTGTAAATCACTGGCACAAAATACTGTATATTATGTAGTCAGTTTGTATGAGATTTTTAATATGTTCTATGGATGACTGATCTGAAATAAAAATTTATTATTATTATTATTATTATTATTATTATTATATACCACTGGGTTTTCGAACATTCAGTTGAAAGTCGCTCTTGGTGAAAGCTGGTACTGGGCTGCGAACCCAGTACCTATCAGCTTTGTAGACAATAGCTTAAGCACGACAGCACCGAAACCAGTGGGAGAATCAAGATATAGGTTTTAATGTTTGTACTAATGGGTGGGTGGAGCATAGCCCAGTGATAGAGCATTCTGGTATCGTTCCTCATCAGTAGACCTATATGCTATTTCTCATTCCCGCCAATATTACACAACTCGTATAATATATGTGTATTGGATGCTGCATAAAAAAGATTCCTTGTTGATAATAACAAAGTATAGCCCTTGGTATGGCAGCAGTGTAACCATATGTCTGATGGCATACAACTGTAATTAAAACGTGATGAGTTCATCATTAATTAAAAACATTTTTCTTTTTTTTATCTTTTTTCTTTGTTTCATTAATTACAGCCACTCAAGCAGTTGTCCATCGCTTCAAGTTCCTGTCTCTGGAAGGTGGTAAGCTGAAGACACCATTATCTGATCTAGATGTCATGGGAACGCCAAAACTTGAGGATGGAAATGGGGGAGGGTATGCTATCAGCCTTAACACAGACAATGACCGAGTTGACTTCACCTCAGAGGGCGTGTTGTCCATGTTGGACAACTGTTCGGTGGGATTTTCATTCAAGTTCTATGTGAAGTACTTGTCTTTCTGTAACAACATGTACGTGCTCACCACCGGCGGGGACCTGGAAGACTCGTCGGGCGTCGCCATCTACTACTTCCGGCGATCTATCCACGTCACCGTCAGCACGCCACACAGCATCTGGACCCTGGCCACGCCCTTACCGAAGATCCAGCGTTTCCATGACTACCGCATTAGCTGGAGTGAGACCCTAGGTCTCGATGTTGAAGTTGATGGTACGATGGTGGCGATGACAAAGTCATTCTACACACGAATCGTGCCGGGTACAAACACGCACCCGCTTGTGATTGGTGGGCCGATTGACAAGGTGGGAGGCTGCACACGACACATCGTGTTTGGAGGACTAGAGATCTTCACAGCTCCAACGCTGGTCCTGACTACTCTTAATGTTATCACGGGTATGTCACATAGCTGGTCCTCACTACTCTCAATGTTATCACAGGTACGTCACATAGCTGGTCCTCACCACTCAATGTTATCACAGGTACGTCACATAGCTGGTCCTCACTACTCAATGTTATCACAGGTACGTCACATAGCTGGTCCTCACTACTCAATGTTATCACAGGTACGTCACATAGCTGGTCCTCACTACTCTCAATGTTATCAGGTACGTCACGTAGCTGGTCCTCAATGTTACCACAAGTACGTCACATAGCTGGTCCTCACCACTCAATGTTACCACAGGTACGTCACTTAGCTGGTCCTCACCACTCTCAATGTTATCACAGGTACTTCACATAACTGGTCCTCACCACTCTCAATGTTATCACAGGTACTTCACATAACTGGTCCTCACCACTCAATGTTACCACAGGTACGTCACATAGCTAGTCCTCACTACTCTCAGTGTTATCACAGGTACGTCATATAGCTGGTCCTCACCACTCAATGTTACCACAGAAACGTCACATAGCTGGTCCTCACCACTCAATGTTATCACAGGTACGTCATATAGCTGGTCCTCACCACTCATTGTTATCACAGTTACTTCATATAGCTGGTCCTCACCACTCTCAATGTTATCACAGGTACGTCACATGGCTGGTCCTCACCACTCAATGTTATCACAGGTACTTCATATAGCTGGTCCTCACCACTCTCAATGTTATCACAGGTACTTCACATAACTGGTCCTCACCACTCTCAATGTTATCACAGGTAATTCACATAACTGGTCCTCACCACTCAATGTTACCACAGGTACGTCACATAGCTAGTCCTCACTACTCTCAGTGTTATCACAGGTACGTCATATAGCTGGTCCTCACCACTCAATGTTACCACAGAAACGTCACATAGCTGGTCCTCACCACTCAATGTTATCACAGGTACGTCATATAGCTGGTCCTCACCACTCATTGTTATCACAGTTACTTCATATAGCTGGTCCTCACCACTCTCAATGTTATCACAGGTACGTCACATGGCTGGTCCTCACTACTCAATGTTATCACAGGTACTTCATATAGCTGGTCCTCACCACTCTCAATGTTATCACAGGTACTTCATATAGCTGGTCCTCGCCACTCAGTGTTATCACAGGTACGTCATATAGCTGGTCCTCACCACTCAATGTTATCACAGGTACGTCACATGGCTGGTCCTCACCACTCAATGTTATCACAGGTACTTCATATAGCTGGTCCTCACCACTCTCAATGTTATCACAGGTACTTCATATAGCTGGTCCTCGCCACTCAGTGTTATCACAGGTACTTCATATAGCTGGCCCTCGCCACTCAGTGTTATCACATGTACTTCATATAGCTGGTCCTCGCCACTCAGTGTTATCACAGGTACTTCATATAGCTGGTCCTCACCACTCTCAATGTTACCACAGGTACGTCATATAGCTGGTCCTCACCACTCAATGTTACCACATGTACGTCACATAACTGATCCTCACCACTCAACAGGTACTTCATATAGCTGGTCCTCACCATTCAATGTTATCCCATGTACTTCATATAGCTGGTCCTCACCATTCAATGTTGTCACAGGTACGTCATATAGCTGGTCCTCATCACTGTCAATATTATCACAGGTACTTCATATAGCTGGTCCTCACCACTCAGTGTTATCAAAGGTACGTCATATAGCTGGTCTTCACCACTTTCAATGTTATCACAGGTACGTCATATAGCTGGTCCTCGCCACTCAGTGTTATCACAGATACGTCATATAGCTGGTCCTCGCCACTGTCAATGTTATCACAGGTACGTCATATAGCTGGTCCTCACCACTGTCGATGTTATCACAGGTACGTCATATAGTTGGTCCTCACCATTGTCAATGTTATCAAAGGTACGTCATATAGTTGGTCCTCTCCACTTTCAATGTTATCACAGGTACTTCATATAGCTGGTCCTCACCACTGTCGATGTTATCACAGGTACGTCATATAGTTGGTCCTCACCATTGTCAATGTTATCAAAGGTACGTCATATAGTTGGTCCTCTCCACTTTCAATGTTATCACAGGTATTTCATATAGCTGGTCCTCACCACTCAGTGTTAGCACAGGTACTTCATATAGCTGGTCCTCACCATTGTCATTGTTATCACAGGTACGTCATATAGCTGGTCCTCACCAGTTTCAATGTTATCACAGGTACTTCATATAGCTGGTCCTCACCACTCAGTGTTAGCACATGTACTTCATATAGCTGGCCTCACCACTGTCGATGTTATCACAGGTACTTCATATAGCTGGTCCTCGCCACTCAGTGTTATCACAGGTACGTCATATAGCTGGTCCTCACCACTTTCAATGTTATCACAGGTACGTCATATAGCTGGTCTTCACCACTGTCAATGTTGTCACAGGTACTTCACATTGTACTCAAACTACAATACACAGGAAAAACTGACACTACTACTCACAATATCATCACATATTTCATGTAGCTGCTTAAACTAAATCATCAGCAACCTGACTAATACTCAAAATTATTATTTCACCGGGGTTTACTCATTCAGTAGATCACGTGCCTGGGGTGCCTGGGTTTAGAACACTGTCGGTGAACACACTGGGTTTGTTTCGCATTAAAACCAGTGCTGATTTATCAAAGGTCATGGTATGTCATATGGTAAAGTGTATTTAAAAGTTCCCCTGCCTCTAATGGAAAAATGTTTCCTCTGAAAACTGTGTGAGAATTATGAAATGTTTGACATCCAGTAGAGATGTTTAATTAAATTAATGTTCTAGTGATAGCGTTTAGCAAAACGCCATACCATCAATATCTATTTAACGTGTTTGAAAGTAATAGCTTTTGTGTGTGGGTTTTTTCTGTTTTGATAAAATAGGTGTACATCTTTATTGGTAGATATGGAAATTCGTCTCATTTTATTAAGAATATTATTTAATTTGTCTATTTTCTCTTAACAGAACTTCCTGTCTTGACAGACCCCCCAGTACTCTCTGTAAGCTTGGATATTGATACTAACGAAGTTGTGTTTAAGTGTAGCTTCCTTCCACTGGATCAAGGCAATGTCGCTTACCATCTGGAGTGGTTCATTGATGATGTGTCTAAACGAGTTCAGTCAGTAGCAGGTGGAGAAATGTTCAACTTGTTCAATGAGTCGGAACATACAGACTGGAAATACGGAACTCTTGTAAGTCTGTTTTAGTCATTAGCAATCTTGTTGTCATAGTTCTGTTGCTTTTGATTCTACTTAGTTCCTTCTGCTACTGTGAGCATTAGGTTTGACATTGTTCAGACTTTCCCAGACTTGACTCTGTATGGTAACACCTTATATGTGTTTGTCATTGTTTAAGTATTATTCAGACTTTCACAGACTTGACTGTTTATGTTAACACCTTGTATGTGTTTGTCATTGTTTAAGTATTATTCAGACTATCTCAGACTTGACTCTGTATGGTAACACCTTGTATGTGTTTGTCAATGTTTAAGTATTATTCAGACTTTCTCAGACTTGTCTGTGTATGGTCATTCTGTGTATGTGTTTGTCAATGTTTAAGTATTATTCAGACTATCTCAGACTTGTCTGTGTATGGTCACTCCGTGTATGTGTTTGTCATTGTTTAAGTATTATTCAGACTATCTCAGACTTGTCTGTGTATGGTCACTCCGTGTATGTGTTTGTCATTGTTTAAGTATTATTCAGACTATCTCAGACTTGTCTGTGTATGGTCACTTCGTTTATGTGTTTGTCATTGTTTAAGTATTATTCAGACTTTCTCAGACTTGTCTGTGTATGGTCATTCCGTGTATGTGTTTGTCATTGTGTAAGTATTATTCAGACTTTCTCAGACTTGTCTGTGTATGGTCACTCCGTGTATGTGTTTGTTATTGTTTAAGTATTATTCAGTGTCTGTTTGTCATTACAGGTGCGGTGCACTGTGACTCCGTGTTATTCATTGTGACTGTCAGAACACTGAAGGTCCCATTGTGTGTGTGTGTAAGATAATGTCAATCACTTAGAGGTATGTAGTGTGTGTGTATGTCATGTGTGTAAGATAATGTCTTATCAGTTGAGGTATGTAGTGTGTGTGTAAGATAATGTCATATCACTTAGAGTTGAGGTATGTAGTGTGTGTAAGATAATGTAAGAGTAGGTATGTAGTGTGTGTGTAAGATAATGTCATATCACTTAGAGTTGAGGTATGTAGTGTGTGTGTAAGATAATGTCATATCACTTAGAGTTGAGGTATGTAGTGTGTGTAAGATAATGTCATATCACTTGGAGTTGAGGTATGTGTGTGTGTGTGTAAGTGTCATATCACTTGGAGTTGAGGTATGTAGTGTGTGTGTGATAATGTCATATCACTTAGAGTTGAGGTATGTAGTGTGTGTAAGATAATGTCATATCACTTAGAGTTGAGGTATGTAGTGTGTGTGTAAGATAATGTCATATCACTTAGGAGTTGTAGTGTGTGTAGTCATATCACTTGGAGTTGATGTGTATGTGTGTGTAAGATAATGTCATATCACTTAGAGTTGAGGTATGTAGTGTGTGTAAGATAATGTCATATCACTTAGTGTGTGTGTGTGTAAGATAATGTCATATCACTTAGAGTTGAGGTATGTAGTGTGTGTAAGATAATGTCATATCACTTAGAGTTGAGGTATGTAGTGTGTGTGTAAGATAATGTCATATCACTTGGAGTTGAGGTATGTATTGTGTGTGTGTGTGTGTGTGTGAGTAAGATAATGTCATATCACTTAGAGTTGAGGTATGTAGTGTGTGTAAGATAATGTCATATCACTTGGAGTTGAGGTATGTAGTGTGTGTGTGTAAGATAATGTCATATCACTTGGAGTTGAGGTATGTAGTGTGTGTGTAAGATAATGTCATATCACTTAGAGTTGAGGTATGTAGTGTGTGTAAGATAATGTCATATCACTTAGAGTTGAGGTATGTAGTGTGTGTAAGATAATGTCATATCACTTGGAGTTGAGGTATGTAGTGTGTGTGTGTAAGATAATGTCATATCACTTGGAGTTGAGGTATGTAGTGTGTGTGTAAGATAATGTCATATCACTTAGAGTTGAGGTATGTAGTGTGTGTGTAAGATAATGTCATATCACTTGGAGTTGAGGTATGTAGTGTGTGTGTAAGATAATGTCATATCACTTGGAGTTGAGGTATGTAGTGTGTGTCTAAGATAATGTCATATCACTTAGAGTTGAGGTATGTAGTGTGTGTAAGATAATGTCATATCACTTGGAGTTGAGGTATGTAGTGTGTGTGTAAGATAATGTCATATCACTTGGAGTTGAGGTATGTAGTGTGTGTGTAAGATAATGTCATATCACTTGGAGTTGAGGTATGTAGTGTGTGTGTAAGATAATGTCATATCACTTCAGAGTTGAGGTATGTAGTGTGTGTGTAAGATAATGTCATATCACTTGGAGTTGAGGTATGTAGTGTGTGTGTAAGATAATGTCATATCACTTGGAGTTGAGGTGTGTAGTGTGTGTGTAAGATAATGTCATATCACTTAGAGTTGAGGTATGTAGTGTGTGTGTGTAAGATAATGTCATATCACTTAGAGTTGAGGTATGTAGTGTGTGTGTAAGATAATGGCATATCACTTAGAGTTGAGGTATGTAGTGTGTGTGTAAGATAATGTCATATCACTTGGAGTTGAGGTATGTAGTGTGTGTGTAAGATAATGTCATATCACTTGGAGTTGAGGTATGTAGTGTGTGTGTAAGATAATGCCATATCACTTGGAGTTGAGGTGTTTATGTTTGTGTAAGAAAGTTCCCATACATATTTTGTCGTTTGATATCTGCAGGTTAAAGAGTTGTGTTTTGTTGTCAGTGAAGGATCATCTGATATTTTGCTGTGTGATATCTGCAGGTTAAAGAGTTGGGTGTACACACCTGATATTTTGTTGTGTGATATATGTAGGTGAAAGAGTCACGTCTTGTTATCAGTGAAGGATCATCTGATAATTTGTTGTGTGATATCTGCAGGTTAAAGAGTCGCGTCTTGTTATCAGTGAAGGATCGTCTGACTCCCACCTCACCATCGTCGCCACCGTCCCCCCTCGGCTTCTCTGTCCACATGGCAGTCGCAGCAACGTCTCGGTCAGGGCAGTCATTGCTTTCACCAGCTTCACTGGAAGTCAGCAGACTTGTCCTAATGGAAACAAACTCATCCAGGCCGTCATTAGAAGCGGATCGGAGACTGGAGAATCTAGGTATGATTTTTGTCTGAAGCATAGTGGTTACACATCACAATCACATTATAGTATTACTATAAGAGATAGAAGGAATTGTTATGTTTAACGACACACTCAACACATTTTAATTATGGTTATATGGCGTCTTACCTTTGATTGAGGAATACACAG
>NC_054708.1:20593-40587 GCF_016097555.1 Gigantopelta aegis | reverse complement strand
AAAATTAATGTTATAAAAAACCAAAATGGCGATTTCATTAAACTGCTGTTAAATGAGGCGAATAAAAATTGATGTTTTTTATCCACTTCATTGGTGATGATGTCAAGTTCTTTAAAAAAAAATTCTCCAAAAATTACTCTTCTGAGATCATTTAAGGATCAATATAATGGTAAAAACGTTTGTCTAGTAAACAAACTAATGAAGGAAAATATTTACAAATCAAGGGAAATAACAAAGTTGTGGAACATGACTAATAACATATATGAGACTGCAGTTAAAGAAAACAATTATGAACGTTGTGGTATGTGGTTAGAATGGGAAATATTGTCTTCACCACATCCAACTCTTCATTCTAAGACTGCTGCAACTTGCTTCCTGAACAAAGTGGTCAGGTTCAATGAGCTGTCACTTAAATGTGGAAATATTGATACAAGTGGTGAGAAACTAGTCTTAAGACCTCACCTTTTAAGGGCATAGGTGAGCTATAACTGCCACTCCCTATGAAGTCCAACGAAAGTAATTGTTAGCTCCCCTTGGCATAGGTAAGCTATAACTGCCACTCCCTATGAAGTCCAACGAGAGTAATTGTTAGCTCCCCTTGGCATAGGTGAGCTATAACTACCACTCCTGCCACTCCCTATGAAGTCCAACGAGAGTAATTGTTAGCTTCCCTTGGCATAGGTGAGCTATAACTACCACTCCCTATGAAGTCCAACGAGAGTAATTGTTAGCTCCCCTTGGCATAGGTGAGTTATAACTGCCACTCCCTATGAAGAGAGTAATTGTTAGCTCCCCTTGGCATAAGTGGGCTATAACTACCACTCCCTATGACGTCCAACGAGAGTAATTGTTAGCTCCCCTTGGCATAGGTGAGCTATAACTACCACTCCCTATGACGTCCAACGAGAGTAATTGTTAGCTCCCCTTGGCATAGGTGAGCTATAACTGCCACTCCCTATGATGTCCAACGAGAGTAATTGTTAGCTCCCCTTGGCATAAGTGAGCTATAACTGCCACTCCCTATGAAGTCCAACGAGAGTAATTGTTAGCTCCCCTTGGCATAGGTGAGCTATAACTGCCACTCCCTATGAAGTCCAATGAAAGTAATTGTTAGCTCCCCTTGGCAAATGAATTTATCTGATATCAATCTGACAATCTGGTAAATGGCTCTCTATAATTATCCAAGTTAGGGGCGCAATTACTCTTAGTTGAAAGAAACCCACTGAACCTATATCCTAGAAGGTTGCTACCACTTAGTTGAAAGAAATCCACTGAACCTATATCCTAAACTAGAAGGTTGCTACCACTTAGTTGAAAGAAACCCACTGAACCTATATCCTAAACTAGAAGGTTGCTACCACTTAGTTGAAAGAAACCCACTGAACCTATATCCTACAAAGTTGCTACCACTTAGTTGAAAGAAACCCACTGAACCTATATCCTAGACTAGAAGGTTGCTACCACTTAGTTGAAAGAAACCCACTGAACCTATATCCTAAACTAGAAGGTTGCTACCACTTCTTTTTAATAATGTTATAACATACATGACTAAAAACACATTAAGAAACTGTTCTATGATTGTCTTATACTAAATCATGAGTAATGTTCCACAAAGAAGTCACACAACTCTTACAAAAACAGTAACTTACTCATGACTGTCCCTTACTGAACTTACCCGATCAGAACATCCATTTTCTACTGTGCATGTCTGACAAACAGAATCAAACCGGATGAACACAAACATATTACTTTTTGTGTTTCCATCATTGCTGACAGAGATGTTAAACAATCCAAGGGAGGTAACTTTGCATTTGATGACCTCAGAATTGACAAAAATTGCTTCTGACGATACTTCAGTACCCTACAAAAAAGGTATAAAATTCAGATAAAATAATTACTAAAATGTCTGGTGAGAATGAGCAAAGAATGTGACATTATTTTAATTGATTTTATTATAACCTGTAACATAAATACACTTCACTTATGAGAACGACTATAAAACTATGATAATGAACGAGTCTGTGTATATTTCTTACATCAACTAGCGTCAGATGACAAGTCAGCTTATTGTTCTCTACAAACTGAAGTCCGTAAACCACGACCTCCATGCACGCAGCTTCTCGTATATCACAGATGGGTGTAGCTAAAGAGATGATTTCTGGTGGACTGCTGGCAGACACGTCACACAGAGCACCAATCCAGCCGTCATCGCAGACACAGGCACCTGAATAAAACACAGAGAACAGACTACAAATATGTACAATCCAGCCTTTATCGCAGACACAGGCACCTGAAGAAAACACAGAAAAAACCTATAAATATGTACAATCCAGCCTTCATCGCAGACACGGACACCTGGAGAAAACACAGAAAACAGACTACAAATATGTACAATCCAGCCTTTATCACAGACACAGGCACCTGGAGAAAACACAGAAAACAGACTACAAATATGTACAATCCAGCCTTTATCACAGACACAGGCACCTGGAGAAAACACAGAAAATAAACTACAAATCTATACAATCCAGCCTTCATCACAAATAATGAAAGCACCTACCATCTGTACAGGTGCCGTGTTGATTGCAGTCATCAGTGCAGATGCGGCCGGCGACGTCGGGCAGCTGAACTAGACCGTTGTCCTGCGAGGTGATCCACAGGTTGATGTTGGAGGTGAGCTCCACCTCACAGTTCAGCAAGATGTTGTCCACCATCAGACTGACCCAGTCCAGGGAATCGAGAATCTAAAAACACTTCACCAGTCAAACTAGCATTCTCAGTTCAAAGTTACACGTTGTTTTGTTTAACAACACCACTAGAGCACATTGATTTATTAATCATCAGTTCTGGATGTCAAATATTTCGTAATTTTGACATTTAATCTTAGAGATGAAACCTGCTATATTTTCCCATTAGTAGCAATGGATCTTTTAAATGCACATAGCAAGACATGATAGCACATAACACAGCCTTTGATATACTAGTCGTGGCGAACTGGCTGGAACAACAAATAGACCAATGAGGATCGATCACAGACCGACCTCGCACCAAGCAAGCACTTTACCACTGGGCTACATCCCACCCCCTTTGAGAATCTAAAAACAAGTCATTAGTTAAAGTAGCATTCTGAGAGAACTGCTAAAGTTAGTACTAAACCAAATGACTTCCCACTGGCTTACAGTTTGAGATGCAACCATCTTTTGATCGAGCAGTTAATACCACAAGTCCTGTTATTGGTGATAAATGCGAGTGTGTTGGTTGTAAAAGAGGTAGTTTTATATGGGCAAATAATTTATGCAATTTTATTTCATCTAGTACCACAGAGGGTACTTGTAAAACAAAAAGTACTCAAATGTTGTGCCGAACTACAGTAATCATAGATGCTACCTGTTATCTCTGAAATGAACAGCTTCACTCCCATTTTTTTCTGATTAACATTAAGGGTGAGAAGTGGTAGTATTTATGTCTGTAGTGTAAATGTCGATCAATACGCTGCAGATACGAGTTGTAGCCACATGTTACCATTGTCATCTATGGGATTTGATTTGGTGGTATACACTCTAAAATAAAACTTCTTTTTTTTAAAGACCAACACATTTTCATATCTCCTAAATTCAAGGGCCACAATTCTGTCAAAAATGGGCCAATTTCTATGAATGTCAAAGCTAATCTGTAATTCTATACCTCTATACACTAAAGCTACACAATATTTTGAAAATATTTTCTCCATCCCCCCCCACACTTTAAAACACGAAGACGAATAATCAACTAAAATCACCTGAATGTCTTCAATGCAGGATTCCAAGCTGAAAGTTGTTTCCATGACAACGAAACCTTGACATACTTTGGCAGCCGATGAGGCTTCGACAACAGCTCTACAGGCATTAGTTGCTTTTTCCTTGGTGATTCCGCCACCCGCAGTTGGCCAGGTAAACTCCTACAAATAGATCAGATGATAAGGGAGAGCAAACTGAACATAGTGATTCCGCCACCCGCAGTTGGCCAGGTAAACTCCTACAAATAGATCAGATGATAAGGGAGAGCAAACTGAACATGGTGATTCCGCCACCCGCAGTTGGCCAGGTAAACTCCTACAAATAGATCAGATGATAAGGGAGAGCAAACTGAACATGGTGATTCCGCCACCCGCAGTTGGCCAGGTAAACTCCTACAAATAGATCAGATGATAAGGGAGAGCAAACTGAACATGGTGATTCCGCCACCCGCAGTTGGCCAGGTAAACTCCTACAAATAGATCAGATGATAAGGGAGAGCAAACTGAACATGGTGATTCCACCAGCCGCAGTTGGCCAGGTAAACTCCTACAAATAGATCAGATGATAAGGGAAAGCAATCTGAACATGGTGATTCCACCAGCCGCAGTTGGCCAGGTAAACTCCTACAAATAGATCAGATGATAAGGGAGAGCAAACTGAACATGGTGATTCCGCCACCCGCAGTTGGCCAGGTAAACTCCTACAAATAGATCAGATGATAAGGGAGAGCAAACTGAACATGGTGATTCCGCCACCCGCAGTTGGCCAGGTAAACTCCTACAAATAGATCAGATGATAAGGGAGAGCAAACTGAACATGGTGATTCCGCCACCCGCAGTTGGCCAGGTAAACTCCTACAAATAGATCAGATGATAAGGGAGAGCAAACTGAACATGGTGATTCCGCCACCCGCAGTTGGCCAGGTAAACTCCTACAAATAGATCAGATGATAAGGGAGAGCAAACTGAACATGGTGATTCCGCCACCCGCAGTTGGCCAGGTAAACTCCTACAAATAGATCAGATGATAAGGGAGAGCAAACTGAACATGGTGATTCCACCAGCCGCAGTTGGCCAGGTAAACTCCTACAAATAGATCAAATGATAAGGGAGAGCAATCTGAACATGGTGATTCCACCAGCCGCAGTTGGCCAGGTAAACTCCTACAAATAGATCAGATGATAAGGGAGAGCAAACTGAACATGGTGATTCCGCCACCCGCAGTTGGCCAGGTAAACTCCTACAAATAGATCAGATGATAAGGGAGAGCAAACTGAACATGGTGATTCCGCCACCCGCAGTTGGCCAGGTAAACTCCTACAAATAGATCAGATGATAAGGGAGAGCAAACTGAACATGGTGATTCCGCCACCCGCAGTTGGCCAGGTAAACTCCTACAAATAGATCAGATGATAAGGGAGAGCAAACTGAACATGGTGATTCCGCCACTCGCAGTTGACCATGTAAACTCCTACAAATAGATCAGATGGTAAAGGGAGAGCAAACTGAACTTGAAGAAAGCCACCCCCCCAAAAACAACAATATATATTTAAAGAGCAAACAACACTACAGATTCAGAAAGACAATAAAACAATGTTTTCGTCTGGATTGGTCTTGCTCTCCCCCACAGTATTTTATATTATTTTATTGATTTTTTCGTACATACAAAATCCACTTTGAGCTACTTACAAACATGACCAGAAACACATCGACTATACAGACACTGATATTATAAACAACAAACTATATTTAATATGCAGGTTTAGTCATTAAAATATTTTATTACTTGGAAACACCTTACAATGTCAGTGAACAGTTTCTTTGGTGATTTTACTTACAGCAATCAAAATTTTTGCTTTTCATTCTATAATTAAAATATCTAAAAACAAAGTCACTTACTGAAGCTGTAAAATAATAGCAAATGTTTTAAGTGTTTTTCAAATAATGAGGCTGATATTATGTAAAGTTATTTACCGGAGTTGTGTAGTTAGCATCGAATTCCCACGGCACCATCGGTCGCGTTGGTATACAGACATCGTAGTCCTTGGCAACGTCAATGAGAGACTGTGTGATGTCAACTGAACCTGAAATAGTCACAGTCATAGACACATTAACATGCCTAGCAAACAGCAGCTTTTATTGATTTCAGTTTTAACTTTAAAATTCTACCCCCACCAAAGAATGATCTATTCCATTTTTTTCAAAACCAACACACAAAAAACATTTAACAGCATCTCAGCACATTTTCATAAAGTATGGCTATTTAGTGTCTAATACGGTAGTACTTGGTCTAAATACTGACAAAAAACCTGCAACCTCTTTTATCCAAATGAGATTGTGCCCCCCATTCCAGATATCATTCCTTGACCTGCCGTCCTTTAATGTACTTACTCAAATACTGTCATGTAATTAGAAAGATCAACCATGTGGCACATTTTATTCAATCAAAACAAAAACTGTTGCATAACTTTGAAGATCAAACATGGTTATGTAAACCAATGAAACATTGTTAGTTTTCAAGACTGTAATGCATTTATTTTAATCAAAGCATGTCATGTATCGTAGAGTAATCAATAGTCAATAGTCGTGCACATCAATCGTCGCGCACGTCAAATTTGTTCTAAAGCTCATGAGCATGAGCGAACCTGTGATGTCACATTTATCAACAAATGATAAAATAACAAGTCCTGTTCCGTTAACAGAATATGTCTAAAATGAAAACCATTCTGACAAGTGATATACATCATTTGATTTTTCATTAGTGAAAAGTCAGTTTTCTCCAATACCAAATATAAGGGTCCAGAGACGGAAATTGCCTCCTATTTGCTTGATTTCATTTTGGTTACACGTTTACTGTTTGTTCTTAGGTGCACGACTATTGATTACTCCAAGATAATTTCTAAGATTAAATAGCCTGTTGGGTAAAGATTGTAGATATGTTCATATTTTAATCAAAGCCTATCATGTAATTTCTAAGACTGAATTGCATATTTGGTAAAGATAGCAGATACACATGTATTAAAGGGAAGACACTCACCCTTTCTAAGATGTTTACTTTTGCGATGTTCGCCCTCGGAGCACGACATGACATCGAGATTGGGGCCACACGTTTTCACTTTGCCCTCCATGCAATCACAGTACATGGCCTGCCCAACAGCACTGGCACTCTCCGTTTCAGCGCAGATTCCATTGTAGAAGCTGTCCTTGTAATCAACTCTGGTGAAGCATTGAGGCAAAGGTGTTAGTGATAATTCTTCATGACAATTAGTGGACCAATATGTTCTCATTACAAACAAATAAAGATGTGAATGTAAACATGATGGTAGTAAAACTAGAAACTGAAAAATGAACACTATTCACGTTCTACAATTCTTCAGATGTATGTTCAAACCGGCAGTGTTAAGGATAGTAGTTTTACTTGGACAGATTGGGTTAGTAACAGCAGTTTTACTTGGACAGATGGGGTTAGGAACAGCAGTTTTACTTGGACAGACGGGGTTAGGAACAACAGTTTTACTTGGACAGACGGGGTTGGGAACAGCAGTTTTACTTGGACAGATGGGGTTGGGAAAAGCAGTTTTATTTGGACAGATGGGGTTGGGAACAGCAGTCTTACTTGGACAGATGGGGTTGGGAACAGCAGTTTTACTTAGACAGACGGGGTTGGGAACAGCAGTCTTACTTGGACAGATGGGGTTGGGAACAGCAGTGGGAACAGCAGTATTTACTTGGACAGACGGGGTTTTACTTGGGAAAAGCAGTTTTACTTGGACAGACGGGGTTAGGAACAGCAGTTTTACTTGGACAGACGGGGTTAGGAACAGCAGTTTTACTTGGACAGACGGGGTTGGGAACAGCAGTCTTACTTGGACAGACGGGGTTGGGAACAGCAGTTTTACTTGGACAGACGGGGTTAGGAACAGCAGTTTTACTTGGACAGACGGGGTTGGGAACAGCAGTTTTACTTGGACAGACGGGTTTAGGAACAGCAGTTTTACTTGGACAGACGGGGTTGGGAACAGCAGTTTTACTTGGACAGACGGGTTTAGGAACAGCAGTTTTACTTGGACAGATGGGGTTGGGAACAGCAGTCTTACTTGGACAGACGGGGTTGGGAACAGCAGTTTTACTTGGACAGATGGGGTTAGGAACAGCAGTCTTACTTGGACAGACGGGGTTGGGAACAGCAGTTTTACTTGGACAGATGGGGTTGGGAACAGCAGTCTTACTTGGACAGACGGGGTTGGGAACAGCAGTTTTACTTGGACAGACGGGGTTGGGAACAGCAGTTTTACTTGGACAGACGGGTTTAGGAACAGCAGTCTTACTTGGACAGATGGGGTTAGGAACAGCAGTTTTACTTGGGAACAGCAGTTTTACTTGAACAGAGGATGGAATAAAGGACAGACACACACGTAACAAGACTACAAACTGAAAGGTGATCACTGACAACTACGAGTGTTAATTCAATAGTTTAATCTTGCAATGTCCCTTGTTCGTTATGGAATATGAGAACAAAATAAGGTGAGATATCAATTACCATACATTTGCTTACTTTAAACTAGATTTCAGATATTTTTCACATGCTTAGTTTCAATGCAGAGTATGGAAACGAAAATGTATGCTATGGTTTACTTACTATACCACAATAAACTTTGATATTATAGTGAACTTTGATACTATCAATACATACAATACTATAGTGAACTATGATACTGGCTATAATATTCATGTCAACATAATTCAAACCTTGTGCTGTTTTACGATTTACCCGACTCTAAAAAGATGATGTCATGTACAAACAAACTGAACCTTATCCTTCGATTAAATGTAGATATTGTTATGGAAAACTGGATGTCACTATGTAAATCAGACGATGGAAAGAATGATACATCAAACTAAACATGTTTTTTTTTAATTTATAAGATTTGTTTGGTGAATTTATCAATGTATAATTGTCACAAAATTCATTAAAAAATTACTTCGCCAAGCTACACAATTATGACCCTTTATGACCATTATACATCAATAAATTAAGACAAAATAACAAACAATTCTTATAGAGTGTGAAGGAAGAAATGAACAGACCTCCAGCTGCGGGAGAAGTCGTCTGGTCTCTTGTGATGTCCGCCGTAGAGCGCCCCTCCCATCATGACAAACTCATTGGTCTTGTCTCCATCAAACGTGCCACAAAGACCTGGCAACCACAAACATTATATACAAATATTTATACAATATAGCATCTAAATATTTAAAAAATATAGCATCTAAATATTTAAACAATATACCATCTAATTATTTAAACGATATAACATCTAAATAGTTAAATACATCCTCTGGATATTTAAACAACATATCTAAATATTTAAGCAATATAACATCTAAATATTAACAAAATATATCATCTAAATATTTAAACAATAGAATGTTAACCATTACAGTAATAGCTACATTTCACAAACGTTATATTATCTATATATTTACACAATACATGTGTATGTCATCTAAATATTTTAAAATGTGAAGTATTACAGAAATGACTACATTTCACAGACAGTATATCATCTTAGTGTTTATTTAAAAATGTTAACCATTCCAGAAATAGCTACATTTCACAAACAGTATATCATCTAAATATATTAAAATATTAACAATTACAAAAACAACTACATTTCACAAACAATACATCATCTAAATATTTCAAAATGTTAACCATTACAGAAACAACTAAATTCCACAAAAAATCACTTACATATTTTAAAATGGTATTCGTCACAGAAACAACTATCAATAAAATGATTGATATTTTTAGAAAAAAAAGTCCATATTTTAAAATGTTTTTTTTTAACTATTTTCCTATAAAAATATTTGTACAAACTTTAATAAATTTCATGCTGTCACAAAAATACAAACAGGTAAAGTTCACTTACAATAGTTACTATAGTTAATTCAGTGATTACCAAGTACAAGGAAATAAATAAACCCATTTCCTTTTCGCATAACCCGTAAATGATGTTCTAATTTAATGCACAAACTACATTACATGAGTGATGGTCGAATTAATTGATCATTCTCCCAATTTTAGAGGCCAGAACATGTGACACTAAATACCCCCCCCCCCCCCCCCCCCCCCGATGCATCGATCAGCTGTTTACCTTCTGTGTTCTGGAAGTCCGCCGACGAAGCTTTGTAGGAAATGGTCAGGAAGTTAGCAGTAACTCTCTTTCCATACTGTGCCGTCACAACGCCACCTGTTGGCAATATTATCTACAAACAAAACACACAGCAACCGTTACCAAAGTAACAGATTAACATTAACCAATCACAATAACATATTAACATTACCAATTACAGTAACAGATTAACATTACCAATCACAGCAGCATATTAACATTACCAATCACAGTAACATATTAACATTACCAATCACAGCAACTTATTAACATCATCAATCACATCAGCATATTAGCATTACCAATCACAGTAACATATTAGCATTACCAATCACAGTAACATATTAACATTACCAATCACAGTAACATATTAACATTACCAATCACAGTAACATATTAACATTACCAATCACAGTAACATATTAACATTACCAATCACGGTAACATATTAACATCACCAATCACAGTAACATATTAACATTACCAATCACAGTAACATACCAATCACGGTAACATATTAACATCACCAATCACAGTAACATATTAACATTACCAATCACAGTAACATATTAACATTACCAATCACAGTAACATATTAACATCACCAATCACAGTAACATATTAGCATTACCAATCACAGTAACATATTAGCATCACCAATCACAGTAACATATTAGCATTACCAATCACAGTAACATATTAACATTACCAATCACAGTAACATATTAACATTACCAATCACAGTAACATATTAACATCACCAATCACAGTAACATATTAGCATTACCAATCACAGTAACATATTAACATTACCAACCACAGTAACATATTAACATTACCAATCACAGTAACATATTAGCATTACCAATCACAGCAGCACTTTAGCATTACCAATCACAGTAACATATTAGCATTACTAATCACAGTAACATATTAACATTACCAACCACAGTAACATATTAACATTACCAATCACAGTAACATATTAACATTACCTAATCCTACAATATAAACTGTCTAATCTTTTGATCATTAGGATGATTTCAAAGAATTTTTTATTTATTTAATACATATTTTTTTAAAATAAAAAAATAAAAAATCACATAAAATTCCTGCTTTGTAAAGTGACCTATTGAGTGCTAGTTTTACCTGATATTTCCTGCCTCAATCCTGCATTTTAAGGTGACCTATTGAGTGCTAGGTTTACCTGACATTTCCTGCCTCACTCCTGCATTCTAAAGTGACCTATTGAGTGATAGTTTACCTGGTATTTCCTGCCTCACCTTGCATTGTAAAGTGACCTATCGACAGCTAGTTTTACCTGCCTCACTCCTGCATTGTAAAGTGATCTATTGAGTGCTAGGTTTATCTGCCTCACCCCTGCATTGTACAGTGACCTATCGACAGCTAGTTTTACCTGCCTCATCCCTGCATTGTAAAGTGACCTATCGACAGCTAGTTTTACCTGCCTCACCCCTGCATCGTAAAGTGAACTATTGAGAGCTAGGTTTATCTACCTCACTCATGCATTGTAAAGTGACCTATCGACAGCTAGTTTTACCTGCCTCACCCCTGCATTGTAAAGTGACCTATTGAGTGCTAGGTTTATCTGCCTCACCCCTGCATTGTAAAGTGACCTATCGACAGCTAGTTTTACCTGCCTCACCCCTGCATTGTAAAGTGACCTATCGACAGCTAGTTTTACCTGCCTCACCCCTGCATCGTAAAGTGAACTATTGAGAGCTAGGTCTATCTGCCTCACCACTGCATTGTACAGTGACCTATCGACAGCTAGTTTTACCTGCCTCATCCCTGCATTGTAAAGTGACCTATCGACAGCTAGTTTTACCTGCCTCACCCCTGCATCGTAAAGTGAACTATTGAGAGCTAGGTTTATCTACCTCACTCATGCATTGTAAAGTGACCTATCGACAGCTAGTTTTACCTGCCTCACCCCTGCATTGTAAAGTGACCTATTGAGTGCTAGGTTTATCTGCCTCACCCCTGCATTGTAAAGTGACCTATCGACAGCTAGTTTTACCTGCCTCACCACTGCATTGTAAAGTGACCTATCGACAGCTAGTTTTACCTGCCTCACCCCTACATCGTAAAGTGACCTATTGAGTGCTAGGTTTATCTACCTCACTCCTGCATTGTAAACTGACCTATCGGCAGCTAGTTTAACCTGCCTCAGCCCTGCATTGTAAAGTGACCTATTGAGAGCTAGTTTTACCTGCCTCACCCCTGCATTGTAAAGTGACCTATTGAGAGCTAGTTGTACCTGCCTCACCCCTGCATCGTAAAGTGACCTATTGAGTGCTAGGTTTATCTACCTCACTCCTGCATTGTAAACTGACCTATCGGCAGCTAGTTTAACCTGCCTCAGCCCTGCATTGTAAAGTGACCTATTGAGAGCTAGTTTTACCTGCCTCACCCCTGCATTGTAAAGTGACCTATTGAGAGCTAGTTGTACCTGCCTCACCCCTGCATTGTAAAGTGACCTTTTGAGTGCTAGGTTTATCTGCCTCACCCCTGCATTGTAAAGTGACCTATCGACAGCTAGTTTTACCTACCTCATCCCTGCATTGTAAAGTGACCTACTGAGTGCTAGTTTTACCTGCCTCTCATCCCTGCATTGTAAAGGGACAACTGAGTGCTAGTTTTACCTGCCTCATCCCTGCATTGTAAAGTAACCTACTGAGTGCTATTTTTACCTGCCTCATCCATGCATTGTAAAGTGACCTATTGAGTGCTATTTTTACCTGCCTCAGCCCTGCATTGTAAAGTGACCTACTGAGTGCTATTTTTACCTGCCTCAGCCCTGCATTGTAAAGTGACCTACTGAGTGCTATTTTTACCTGCCTCATCCCTGCATTGTAAAGTGACCTACTGAGTGCTATTTTTACCTGCCTCATCCCTGCATTGTAAAGTGACCTACTGAGTGCTATTTTTACCTGCCTCATCCCTGCATTGTAAAGTGACCTATTGAGTGCTAGTTTTACCTGCCTCATCCCTGCATTGTAAAGGGACAACTGAGTTCTAGTTTTACCTGCCTCGTCCCTTCATTTTAAAGTGACCTATTGAGTGCTAGTTTTACCTGCCTCATCCCTGCATTGTAAAGTGACCTATTGAGTGCTAGTTTTACCTGCCTCATCCCTGCATTGTAAAGGGACAACTGATTGCTATTTTTACCTGCCTCATCCCTGCATTGTAAAGTGACCTATTGAGTTCTAGTTTTACCTGCCTCGTCCCTTCATTGTAAAGTGACCTATTGAGTGCTAGTTTTACCTGCCTCATCCCTGCATTGTAAAGTGACCTATTGAGTGCTAGTTTTACCTGCCTCGTCCCTTCATTGTAAAGTGACCTATTGAGTGCTAGTTTTACCTGCCTCATCCCTGCATTGTAAAGTGACCTATTGAGTGCTATTTTTACCTGCCTCATCCCTGCATTGTATAGTGACCTACCGACAGCTAGTTTTACCTGCCTCATCCCTGCATTGTAAAGTGACCTATTGAGTGCTAGTTGTACCTGCCACATCCCTGCATTGTAAAGGGACAACTGAGTGCTAGTTTTACCTGATATTTCCTGCCTCCACTCTGCATGATGACACGAGTGCCAGGGGTCAGTTCTCCATTGAGGTAGAGCCGCGGGACGATCGGCCGACGTTTGTCAGAGGCTGCTTTCTGCGGTCCGCAGCGATCAATGACGATGATGTCATCACCAGACTTGACAGCCACAGCACAGTTACATGATGCCTTGCCATTGCAGTTCCGAAGAAAGGTTCGAACCTATTCAGAAAAACACTTTAGTGGTTAATGTTTATGAAACAATTAAGAAGGAATGTTCAAACCTATTGAGAAAACACTCCATACCTATTTATGAATGAAATGTTTGGACTGATTGAATAATACTAACAATTTAAATTTCACAGAATATTAAACGAGCTTTCATTTTGTATTATGGTTATGTCCTGAGTGAATTGATTTTAAATTGTCATGAGCTTTAGCAAAGAAAATAATTCCATGAGGGATATAGACATGATATGAAATGATAGGGAGTTTAATATCAAATTCAATTTATATCGCTGAACTTGTTTGACTGACGTTCCAGTAAGGTAATAGAACAGCAATTATAGGACGTTGCAGTGTTATATTGTCCCACTTTATGTTTTAGTGGCTTGTAACAGTTTGATATGAACCAAGATAGTTTTAACTCTATGGGTAATACTAACTTATATGTTGTATATTAAAATCATAGTTTTAACTCTATGGGTAATACTAACTTATATGTTGTATGTTAAAATCATATTTTTAACTCTATGGGTAATACTAACTTATATGTTGTATGTTAAAATCATATGCAGCTTTTACAAAACTAAAAATAATACGTACTTCATATGGGAGAGTCTTGTGTCTGTAAAGAATGAATTCTCCCTCCAAATAGTTGTTGTAATGCCTGAAATGAAAACAAAACCTTATTAAATACAATGCATGGATCAAATTTAGTTTAAGCATAAATGTGAATGAACAAATTATATATACATATGAGTTACTGTTTGACTAGAACATGGAATGAATAAATTTAATAGAGTATACATATGAGTTATTATTTGGAAGACAGCATAAACATTAAGAGAATACTCACTACTTGTCAAAGGTTGAAAGACAGCATGGATAGACAGAGAATGGCTTGACTAGACAGACTACCCACAAGACAGCATGAATAGCAGAGAATACTCACTTGTTGTGAAAAGATAGACGACAGCATGAATAGACATATAATGGCATGAACAGACAGAATACTCACAAACTAGCATGAATAGACAGAGAATACTCACAAAATGGCATGGACAGACAAAGAATACTCACAAAATAGCATGAACAGACAGAGAATACTCAAAATGGCATGAACTGATAGAGAATACTCACAAGATGGCATGAACAGACAGATAATACTCACAGAATGGCATGACTAGATAGAGAATGGCATGAACAAACAAATAATACTCACAAGATGGCATGAACAGACAGAGAATACTCACAAGATGGCATGAACAGACGATAATACTCACAGAATGACATGAATAGACCGATAATACTCACACAACGGCATGAATAGACAGAGAATGGCATAAATAGACAGATGATACCCACAAGACGGCATGAATAAACAGATAATGGCATGAACAGACAGAATATGGTATGACTAGACAGAGAATGGCATGAATAGACAGAGAATACTCACATAATGGCATGAACAGACAGAATACTCACAAGATGGCATGACTAGACAAAGAATACTCACATAATGGCATGAACAGACAGAATACTGACAAGATGGCATGACTAGACAGAGAATACTCACATAATGGCATAAACAGACAGAATACTCACAAGATGGTATGACTAGACAGACTATACTCACTTCTTGTCAAATGTTGTGAAGTGAGGATCTCCTGAAGACAAACACAGGGCGCTCCTGTCTCGGTCTTTCACTGTGAGCTGAAAACAAGCAACAGAAATGTTTAGAAAAAAAACATTGTAAAAAAAGTCTGGAGCACATTGATTTATTAATCGTCGGCAATTGGATGTCAAACATTTGGTAATTTTGATATATATAGTCTTAGAGAGGAAACCCACTATATGTTTCCATTAGTAGCAAGGGATCTTTTATATGCACCATCCCACGGCCTTTGTTATACCAGTCGTAGTGCATTGGCTGAAATGAGAAATAGCACAATGAGGCCACCAATGGGGATTGATCTCAGACCGACAGCACATCAGGTGAGTGCTTTATCATTGGGCTACGTTCTGCCCCAATGAAAATATTTACAAATCACAAAACAACCTTTTGTTTTCAGATGTAGAATTATGTTAGAATACTCTGTTAGAAAACTGGCAAGCAAATACAAGAAGAATATATGGCCATTACAGTGAAACATTAACTAATTTAAGAATTGAATTATTGTGAAATTTGTTTATGTGTTTTGAATAAACCAAACAAGTTCAAAGATATACAAAGTAGGAATGTTTCACAACACCCCAGCACATGATATATTTTTATGCAAAGACAAGACCGTGTATACAACAGCCTTTGAGTTGGATATAATAACATCATGGCATCATGCTACCTGTTTGTGGTGTTTAAAACATAATATCTGTTTAAGTAAGGACAGGACCGTGCATACAACAGTCTTTGATATACCAAAATGAAAACACTGCGACTTCACCACTGATGATGGTATCACGCTACATGTTTGTGGTGTTTAAACATCATAATATTATCAGTTTTAGGCAAAGACAGTCTTTGATATACCAAAAGAAAAACTGTTGCTTCACCACTCATTACGTGATCATTCTACATATTTGTGGCGTGTTTAAAACAAAGACTAAAATCTTACGTCAACTTGTCCCACGACGACAGACTGCACCACGAGGTCTGTGATGACGACGTGAGCTGTGATGATGATGTCTCGCTTCTTGTCGCGGTCCTTGAGGTCATCGATTGAGCCCTTCACTGGGATCCTAAGTGTGTTCATCCAGGCGTGTCCGTCAATCTGGTACTGACACGGCTCCTGGGCGGCCTGCATCGTGTCCATCACAAACACGGCCTGCGAGACCTCGAAGCCCGTCGGACACCTCTGTTCTCGTCTCTCTCGCTTGAGCTCGGTCGTCACGACAAGGCTGCAGCCTGCGTCGCGGTCCCGCATCGTACACAGCAGGCGTGGTGGGATGCTACATCGCACGTCGACATAACTCACCACTGAACCTTCGTACACCGTCACTGTCTTCGTTAACAGCTGGAAAACAGTGCAAAAAAGTGTTTGTATATTCTGTGAATTGTAAATATGGACTTCAGAAAATAAAATGCACCACTCACATTAAAACTCTATAAAGACTAATACATCTAACTCACTTGGAGATTAAGTGATCACACAAATGGGGATTATTACACTAAGTGAGCTTTATCTCCACATTACTCAGTGGTGCAGATGTAGCATGAACAGATATGTGATGTACAAGCGAATATTCCACACATACGTCATGAACAGACATGTTATATATAAGTGAATATTCCACACACACACACACACACACACACACACCATGAACAGACATGTGGCATACAAGTGAATATTCCACACACACCATGAACAGATATGTGATATACAAGTGAATGTTCTCCCACACACCATGAACAGACATGTGATATACAAGTGAATGTTCTCCCACACACCATGAACAGATATGTGATATACAAGTGAATGTTCCACACACACCATGAACAGACATGTGATATACAAGTGAATGTTCCACATACACCATGAACAGACATGTGATATACAAGTGAATGTTCCACATACACCATGACCAGACATGTGATATACAAGTGAATGTTCCACACATACATCATGAAAAGACATGTGATATACAAGTGAATGTTCCACACACATCATGAACAGACATGTGATATACAAGTGAATGTTCTGCACACACACCATGAACAGACATGTGATATATAAGTGAATGTTCCACACATACACCATGAACAGATATGTGATATATAAGTGAATGTTCCACACATACACCATGAACAGATATGTGATATACAAGTGAATGTTCCACACACATCATGAACAGACATGTGATATACAAGTGAATGTTCCACACACATCATGAACAGACATGTGATATACAAGTGAATGTTCTGCACACACACCATGAACAGACATGTGATATACAAGTGAATGTTCCACACATACACCATGAACAGATATGTGATATACAAGTGAATGTTCCACACACATCATGAACAGACATGTGATATACAAGTGAATGTTCTGCACACACACCATGAACAGACATGTGATATACAAGTGAATGTTCCGCACACACATCATGAACAGACAAAACAGAGATGTACATTTATAACAAAAGAGTCAGCATTTTATGATCTTGTCTATGATCTTGTCACTATACTAGCTCAGAGTCCACCACACATGCACCTGTACTCACCTTGACTTGTGCAACAACAGGTATACTTTGTCTCCAGGGGCCGCGGGTTTGATCACAGTTTCCAGCGTCACAGGCAGACACGGAGCAAAAAAGCTTGTCTCCAAATTGCAGAGAGTCGATGAACGATTCATTGATAGTGTGGACGTACAAGTTATCTGACGGGTTTTGCATCTGCTCCGAGATGAGGATTTTCTCGTTGTGCTGCCACCTGGCGTGGTATTCAAGATGCGGCCGATCCAGTGCACTGACCGAGCATGTGAAGATGACAATCTGAGAGACATTGGTCTGTGACACAACAAGTTCAGGGCGTTTCTCAAACTCAGGAAGATCTGAATAGGAAGGAAATGTTTTATTTAACGACACACTCAACATATTTTATTTATGATTATATGGCGTCGGACATATGGTTACGGACACATAGATATTGAGGGAGAAAACCCGCTGTCGCCACTTCATGGGCTACTCTTTTCGATTAGCAGCAAGGGATCTTTTATATGCACCATCCCATAGACAGGATAGCACATACCACGACCTTTGATGTATCAGTCATGGTACACTGGCTGAAGCGAAGATCTGAACAGAAACATGTAAATATGACACAGTGACATACCCAAGACTATAATATAGTCCGAATATTCACCATGACTTTTATTTTGATAAATCACCTAGATACATTTTCAAAGAATAAATGGGTTTTTTTTTATAGCTTAACCTCCTTAATAAAATACAGCATGGGAATGCTGTAAAAATGAATGAGACTCTTTTAGAACTGAATTTTGAAATAATTAATTTACCACAGCACACACACATAGATTCTGGTGATCGACAACTTACCGAGCTTGATCTCAAAGTCTTTGATAATGTCCTTCTGTGCAAACACCACGTTCCAGTCGGAGATGACGCAGTGAGCGAACTCTTTCCTGCTGAAATGACGGCCAATATAGAACCGGTGACTGAACCTCCGAGATCCTTTCACTTTCTTCGCCTTGGTTTTTGTGTCAACGAGGACGCCGTCAAAGTAGAGACTGAGCCCGGCCTGCACACTCCAGGAGAACTCCACCTTGATGAACCTGTTGATGAGACCTCGCTCCCTGAACCTAGCCTTGACAACCCACTCACGGTCTGTGGTGACCACGCGCAGGTACAGGTGCTGGCCCTTCCACCACATGGACATCCCTCCCATGTTGTCGTCGCCGCTCGAGAAGATATACATGTGTTTCCTGAATGTCAGGACCTTGAGGTTGAAGGACGCGGTTAGACCGAATCGGCACAGCGCCAGGTTGCCCAGGCAACTGTCTGTAAGGTCGCCGAAGTCGATGAACTGTTGTTTGCCATTGAGAAGCAGAGCATTGCCGCCGGTCGGGCCCAGGGTAAACACCGGGTTGTTGTGGACAGTCAGATTGCCGGCTAGTGTCAGCAGAATATTGCCAATTAACCTGAGGAAGCCGTATCGGGTGATCTTCACTTCGGTCACTGAAATTGAGAAAATGTCATCAAAGCCATACTATACTGAGTGATGGTAGCAAGTCACTAAATATAAAACATGTCATCAAAGCTATATTATACTGAGTGATGGTAGCAAGTCACTAAATATAGACAATGTCATCAAAGCTATACTATATTGAGTCATGGTAGCAAGTCACTAAATATAGACAATGTCATCAAAGCTATACTATATTGAGTCATGGTAGCAAGTCACTAAATATAGACAATGTCATCAAAGCTATACTATATTGAGTGATGGTTGCAAGTCACTAAATATAGACAATGTCGTCAAAGCTATACTATATTGAGTGATGGTTGCAAGTCACTAAATGTAGAAAATGTCATCAAAGCTATACTATATTGAGTGATGGTAGCAAGTCACTAAATATAAAACATGTCATCAAAGCTATACTATATTGAGTGATGGTTGCAAGTCACTAAATATAGACAATGTCATCAAAGCTATACTATATTGAGTCATGGTAGCAAGTCACTAAATATAGACAATGTCATCAAAGCTATACTATATTGAGTGATGGTTGCAAG
>NC_054708.1:0-20393 GCF_016097555.1 Gigantopelta aegis | reverse complement strand
TATATTGAGTGATGGTAGCAAGTCACTAAATATAGACAATGTCATCAAAGCTATACTATATTGAGTGATGGTAGCAAGTCACTAAATATAGACAATGTCATCAAAGCTATACTATATTGAGTGATGGTAGCAAGTCACTAAATATAGACAATGTCATCAAAGCTATACTATATTGAGTGATGGTAGCAAGTCACTAAATATAGACAATGTCATCAAAGCTATACTATATTGAGTGATGGTAGCAAGTCACTAAATATAAAACATGTCATCAAAGCTATACTATATTGAGTGATGGTAGCAAGTCACTAAATATAGACAATGTCATCAAAGCTATACTATATTGAGTGATGGTAGCAAGTCACTAAATATAAAACATGTCATCAAAGCTATACTATATTGAGTGATGGTAGCAAGTCACTAAATATAGAAGCTATACTATGTCATCAAAGCTATACTATATTGAGTGATGGTAGCAAGTCACTAAATATAGACAATGTCATCAAAGCTATACTATATTGAGTGATGGTAGCAAGTCACTAAATATAGACAATGTCATCAAAGCTATACTATATTGAGTGATGGTAGCAAGTCACTAAATATAGACAATGTCATCAAAGCTATACTATATTGAGTGATGGTAGCAAGTCACTAAATATAGACAATGTCATCAAAGCTATACTATATTGAGTGATGGTAGTAAGTCACTAAATATAGACAATGTCATCAAAGCTATACTATATTGAGTGATGGTAGCAAGTCACTAAATATAGACAATGTCATCAAAGCTATACTATATTGAGTGATGGTAGCAAGTCACTAAATATAGACAATGTCATCAAAGCTATACTATATTGAGTGATGGTAGCAAGTCACTAAATATAGACAATGTCATCAAAGCTATACTATACTGAGTGGTTGTAACAAAGAAGTAGGGCAAGGGTCAACTGCCAATACAGCAAAATAGAATTATTTTTCATTCCCCCACCCTAAAAAGTGATCTTTCTTTTTTTGGGACAGACTTTTTTGTTTTTATTCCGAACTCCTGCCCTTTATTTTAAGAATATAAATTTATCAATTAAGGATATACATGAAAATAAATAAAACTAAAAAATAAATACGACCAGTAATGTCAGCCAGCTTTATCTTTCACTAAAACGTAGCAAGTTAATTTGCAAGTTACAAAATACTGACCAACAAGAATACTCCAGGTGTTAACTGATGTGGTCGGGTCACACATTTGTGTTCTGTTACCCGGGTTCACTGATCCAGGCAGGTAGCACATGTTGCCAATCACACAGATGTCATTCTGGAACAGCGGAAAACACTGTCTTTATAATAAGTTTCATCAATCTGAGCCCATATGTTTGAAGCTATCTTATTGCTACCAAATCGTAAAACAATCTTAAACTATGATGTCACTATGGCCTGTGCTGTAGTGACGTCATAGCATATGATGATTTTACGATTTCGTAGCCCTAAGATAGCTTCCAAAATCCCTTGCCTGCATCTTAAAACAACGGGTATTATTCGCGAATGTGTAATTTTCATTCTGGAACAGCGGAAAACACTGTCTTTATAATAAGTTTCATCAATCTGAGCCCATATGTTTGAAGCTATCTTATTGCTACCAAATCGTAAAACAATCTTAAACTATGATGTCACTATGGCCTGTGCTGTAGTGACGCCATAGCATATGATGATTTTACGATTTCGTAGCCCTAAGATAGCTTCCAAAATCCCTTGCCTGCATCTTAAAACAACGGGTATTATTCGCGAATGAGTACTTTTCGTGTTTTTCGCGTTTTTAATTTAGCCGCAAAAATTACACTTACGCAAATAATAAAATCGTTGGTCCAATGTCTATTGCCAGTTTAGAAATTTTGGCACGCTGTACTGCATCATACAGTCCATATTCACCGCGTTTCTCGTTTACGATTTGTAGAAGTGTTTAATTTATCAACGGCATCACTGGCGGCCTGTGTCGATTGAACGTCTTTGATCATTAGGTTTACACATTGGTTTGTTCGCGCTTTTTGTAACCACTGCAAAATTGAACCTGCCATAACGCTGTTTTTGTGAAGAATTGTACATGCAGTTGATTTTTGGAACAGACATTCATACTAGTATTGTTAAGCTGTGAATAAACATTTAGAAATTAAAATAATGAGCCATTTTTAATTGGCCAATCAAAATAAGGGACACAAATGGTTTTGTAAACTTCCAAGAAAACGCCATCAACAAGTGACAAAAACAAAGGAGGTGAGACATTTTTAACAACAGGTGTTTAAACATTAAAAAAAAATTACTAGTACAAGTGTTTATCTTTATTTCACAATTTCTGGAGAGTTGATTGAACCATATCCTGGATTACTTTCATTAATTGTATACACAGTGTGGTCGCCGCTGGACATGTGGCTGCAGCACTTAGCGGAGTCGCTCAGAAAGGGATAATATTATGTATACCTCTGTTAACCACTCTAGTGTCGATTTAATGTTATGTACCAAAGTATAATTTTGTACATGTTAGTAATTACCCCCCAACCCCCCCCCCAAAAAAAACAAACAAAAAAAAAAAAAACAACAACAACAAAAAAACAAACAAAAAAAAGCCCAACAAAAAAAACCCCATGACATCACGAAAATTAAAAACCGCGAGCTGCCTGCATTTTTGATATTGCGAAAATTTACTGCCGCGATTAATACCCGTTTTACAGTAATAGTGAGAAATCATTGATTTATACAGTTATCTATGGACGGGAAGTTATGGATATTTTAAGAGATTTATATTAAGTAAGGCAGCAGGCACTAAATGCCACTCAAAATTCACTCTGTGATTCCTTACAACCAGTCTCACAAGCAGCCTTTGCTTTTCACCCTGTGTTTGACAATATTGCAGATATATCCAGAATTTCTAAAGTTTATTAAAATAGTAAAAATCAGAATCGCATTTATCTGAAGTCTTCCACATTGTTGTCAAACATTTTATTAAAGTCTCACAAGGAGTCTGGTTTGAGACTATTTTCTGGAGATTGTTGTCAAACATTTTATTAAAGTCTCACAAGGAGTCTGGTTTAAGACTATTTTCTGGAGATTATTGTCAAACATTACATTAAAGTCTCACAAGGAGTCTGGTTTAAGACTATTTTCTGGAGATTGTTGTCAAACATTTTATTAAAGTCTCACAAGGAGTCTGGTTCAAGACTATTTTCTGCAACTGCTTCTTCTACAAGTTGCTTCTAGATTAAAATTTGAGAAAAAAAGGTTACTTCCCAATTAATTATGAGCCTTGATTATAATTACCCGAGTTGTACATTTCTCCAATGTGCAAGTATCACAGTTCGAGTCATAAGTGATGTATCTCAAATATTGGCTAACTGTAACTCCATCATTACTAATGGCAACCATGTAGGTACCCGCAACTGTCAGGCGACATATGACAATCTCTGAACTGATGAAAACTGGCTTTATTTGAGACTTATCTCCTTCTTGGTAGCTGCCAGCATCCACTTTCTGCAAAATAATACCATTGTTAAATCAATGTCACAAAGTAATAATCCACTTCCTGCAATATAATACCATTGTTAAATCAATGTCACAAAGTAATAATACACTTCCTGCAATATAATACTATTGTTAAATCAATGTCACAAAGTAATAATCCACTTCCTGCAATATAATACCATTGTTAAATCAATGTCACAAAGTAATAATCAATCAAAATCAACAAATACTAACTGTCCAAAAGTGACATAAATAATTATCAACAAATATTATTGGGTTGTTAATTTAAATTGTAATCAATGTCCACATTTATTCACAAATTAAATCCACTCTTCCTAACTCAGGAGTTATAACAAACATCATATATAAAACACATATATGACATAAAAGTATGTACAGCTAATATGACGGGAATTAAAAACTAGAATGGCCAAGCCAGTTCAGCTCACTGGATAGTGAAAAGATAAATCCACAACAAGTGCTGGATAGTTTAAAAAATACATTAGTAAGAATATTAGTATCAAAATTACTTGGTATGTTTGTACAGACATTTAAAAAACATATAAGTCACATACATCCAGTCAATACTGTGAAAACGACTACCATATACAGTGAATTTAGAGAGAAGAAAAAGACAGGTGATCTATACATACAGTGAGAACTGTGAGGTGGCAGACCAGTTTATCTGACTTGACAAATGGACCACCAAACACAACAATGTCAGTACAAGAGTCGAGTTCTCGTATGTCACACAGATCTATTTTCAGAGAGAGCAACGTGGGGGGAGTTCGCGAATCCACAGAGCAGTCATCGCCAATGAAGTTCTCTTCACATTCACAAGTTCCTGTAATACACAAACACAAGTTCCTGTAATACACAAACACAAGTTCCTGTAATACACAAACACAAGTTCCTGTAATACACAAACACAATACTATCTTTATACTGGAGACTTCTAACATAAACACATTGCTTTCTTTATACTGCAGATTCCTAACACAAACAATGTTATCGTTATACTGTAAATTCCCAACAGACACACAATGTTATCTTTATACTGTAAATTCCCAACACAGACACAATGTTATCTTTATACTGCAAATTCCTAAAACAATGTTATCTTTATACTGCAGATTCCTAACACAATATTATCATTATACTGCAGATTCCTAAAACAATGTTATCTTTATACTGCAGATTCTTAACACAATATTATCATTATACTGCAGATTCCTAAAGCAATGTTATCTTTATACTGCAGATTCCTAACACAATATTATCATTATACTGCAGATTCCTAAAACAATTTTATTTTTATACTACAGATTCCTAAGAAACAATATTATCTTTCTATTGTAGATTCCTAACTCAATGTTATCTTTATACTGTAGATTCCTAACAAACAATGTTATCTTTATACCGTAGATTCCCAACACAAACACAATGTTATCTTTATACTGTAGATTCCTAACATAAAATATGAATATGGCATAATACATATTGTAAATGTTTACATTCTGCAGTATGCATGTGGCAGAATATGTCTACATTTTTGCCATGTGACTGTCAGAACACGTGATGTAATCATCTACATTTCTGCATTGTGAATAAGATAGAACATAATTAAAATGTCTACATTTCTGCAATGTTAATGTATCAGAACAAATGATGCAATGTTTACATTCCTGCAAAGTGAATACATAACAAAACAGAAAATACTACTTTACCTTGTGAGCAGTTTCCATGACTACTGCAATCATCAGAACAGATGGAACCGAAGATGTCTGGAATCTGTAAAGTTCCATTAAGTCGGATCCAAATGGAAATATCGAACGATAATATCGTCAAGCACTGTTCCTTGATGTTGCCCAACATTTCTTTAGCCCATGATTTGTCATCTGTTATCTGCAAAAGAACACCTCAGAAAACTAATAAAAACACTTCTAGATATGTAAACAAACACCATGACAGCAAATAAAAACACTTCTAGATATGTGAACAAACACCATGACAGCAAATTATAAACACTTCTAGATATGTGAACAAACACCATGACAGCAAATTATAAACACTTCTAGATATGTGAACAAACACCATGACAGCAAATTATAAACACTTCTAGATATGTGAACAAACACCATGACAGCAAATTATAAACACTTGTAGATATTTGAACAAACACCATGACAGCAAATTATAAACACTTCTAGATATGTGAACAAACACCATGACAGCAAATTATAAACACTTGTAGATATGTTAACAAACACCATGACAGCAAATTATAAACACTTCTAGATATGTTAACAAACACCATGACAGCAAATTATAAACACTTCTAGATATGTGAATAAACACCATGACAGCAAATTATAAAGTTAAGTTGTTGGTGCAAAGTCAAAATACAACATGACAAAATGTCCTGTTTAATCTGCAAATATATGATAGAGGCTTGCAGCACAGTCTTGTCAATATACAATATGATAAAATGTCTGGTCTAACCTGTACGTCCATGATGCAGGATTCCAGCATAGTCTTGTAACTATGGAGTCAATATACAATATGATAAAATGTCTGGTCTAACCTGTACATCCATGATGCAGGATTCCAGCATAGTCTTGTAACTTGTTCCGATGGTGCCGCGGCACCGACTGGCAGCCGAGGACGCCATCACGGCCTGTTCACAGTATGTCTTGACTTCTTTGAACTCTAACCCGCTCGGAGTCGGCCAGACTGCAGTCTACAAACACAAGATGTCTTTTCACATCATATTAACCTTGGTGGTACTCACTTGTAATACATGCAATGCATGTAATATATGCAAACATGGCCTTATCCCCATCGCCCTATGATATGAAAAATGCCTGAACGACAGAACAATTTTCTGATATCAAAATCATATTTCTGCACAAAGAAGAGTTGAAAGGATGTTAGGCAAAGTTATGATTGTTTCCATGATCCTCTATCAGGTGCTCATCCGTAGAAGGACCATCACTCCTCTAAGAGATCTGTAACAGGATGTTTCATCCCTCTTGCACCGCCCGTAGACAAAATACTCCTGCCAAAAATTAAGACTTGCTTAGAAAACCCAAACTTGCATATAATAGTGCCCCTTTTATCCAGTTGGAGAAGACCATATTTTAATGTGCCATGCTGATGTTTTACTGGACCACCACCTAACATTGTAACAATAAAAGGTAATCTAATGCAAGCTGACACCAAGGTCCCAGATATAATGATATGATTTAATTTTTTTATAAAACACTTCAATTTGTAATATGTTAACATTTGTCTCTCTAAGTTGTAGAAAGTACGACACACAAATCTGACCAAAAACTGGTAAACACTGTTAAAATTAACATACTGTTTTTGATGCAATTATATTTATGCAGTATGTATGACAGTGACAAGAGACAAGAAGTGTTAGTACCGGAGAGACATAGTTGATGTCAAACTGGAAGATTTCTCCCTGGTCGAGACTGCCGCACTTGGAGGGACTCACAGCCGTCTGCATCAGATCACCAGTCAGATCCACATCTACAACAAACAGATACTCACATCTACAACAGACTCATACACAGCATGACTACCAGAGATTGTATAATACTCACATGTACAACAGACTCATGCAGGACATGACTACCAGAGATCTACAACCGACTCATGCAGGACAGACATGACTACCAGAAATTGTATAATACATCTACAACAGACTCATGCAGGACATGACTACCAGAGATTGTATATTACTCTCAACTACAACACTCATGCAGGACGGACATGACTATCAGATATTGTATAATACTCACATCTACAATGGACTCATGCAGGACACGACTACCAGAGATTGTATATTACTCACATCAACAACAGACTAATGCAGGACGGACATGACTACCAGAGATTGTATAATACTCACATCTACAACGGACTTATGCAGGACAAGACTACCAAATATTGTATATTACTTACATCTACAACAGACTCATGCAGGACAAGACTAACAGAGATTGTATAATACTAACATCTACAGCACACTCATGCAGGACAAGACTACTAGAGATTGTATAATACTCACATCTACAGCAGACTCATGCAGAACATGACTACCAGATACTCACATATACAGCAGACTCATGCAGAACATGACTACCAGAGATTGTATAACACTCACATCTATAATACACTCATACAGAACATGACTACCAGAGATTGTATAATACTAACAACTACAGCAGACTCATACTGAACATGACTACCAGAGATTGTATAATACTAACATCTACAGCACACTCATACTGAACATGACTACCAGAGATTGTATAATACTAACATCTACAGCAGACTCATGCAGAACATGACTAACAGAGATTGTATAATACTAACATCTACAGCAGACTCATGCAGAACATGACTAACAAAAATTGTATAATACTAACATCTACAGCAGACTCATGCAGAACATGACTGCCAGAGATTGTATAATACTAACATCTACAGCATACTCATACAGAACATGACTACCAGAGATTATATAATATACTTACAAAACAGTCAAATTATCATACTATAATATCTACAACACATACATTATCAGTGACTACAATACTCATATCTACAACACAGACAGACACGAAGAGCACATGACTACAACTGTATAATACTCACATCTACAATATACCATACTCACACTGTTCACACAAGTTACCTATGATATGACACTGACATCCACATTACTCGTATATATCTGTATTACTTACATCGTGTCCTCTTTGTTCTGTGGCCGGTTTCCGCCGGTGGTGAGCAGTCGAGCAGAAACTTGGTGCTACTGCAATCGTCATCACTGACGTCAAGTCCTTGACGACAGTCACAGTATTCGGCAGAACTCTCCAACTCAGCAGCATCATCAGGGCAGTAACCGTTGTACAGGGTGGCATCCACTTCAACCCTAAACACAACATCATCAACATGGTTTTCAAAACGATTAATGTTCCCATAACAAAACATGACATTTTTCATAAAACATGGTCTTTTCCCATAAACATTGGTCTTTTCCCCATAAAACATGGTCTTTTTCCATATAACATGCTCTTTTCCCATATAACATGGTCTTTTCATAATAAATCAGAGTACTTCCCATGATAAAACATGGTGTTTCCAATAACAAAACAATATATTTCCCATAAAACTAGTTTTTTTTCTTAACAAAACATGACATTTCCCTACAAACATGGTCTTTTCATAAGAAAACAAAACATGGTGTTTCCTAAAACAAAACATGATAAGACCTGGCTAATAATCAGTTCATATTTAAAGAACTTAAATCCCAAGTTAATCTGGTGGGACGTAGCCCCGTTGTCAAGTGCTTGCCTGATCCGTGGTCTGTCTAAGATCGGTCCCCGTCTGGCTATTTCTCATTCCAGCCAGTGCACCACAACTGGTATAACAAAGGCCATGGTATATGCGATCCTGTCTGTGGAATGGTGCATATAAGAAAAACCATGCTACTAATGGAAAAAATAGCAGGTTTCCTCTCTAAGTATAATAGTCAGAATTACGAAATGTGCACTAGTGGTGTCGTTAAACAAAACAGAAACTTTAACTCCTTTTTTTCCTCAGCTGATCTGTGTTTGCCTTGGTGTATATCACTCTCATTTTCATGTTCATTTATACCTATATTATATCTGGGCTTTCTGTCCAGGACAGAGAGTTAATTGTTAGTGCTTATACCCCCTTCACATACACGGATTTTTCTTACGAGTCCTTATGGATCGCCAACTCGTAGTCAATCGCAAGCATCCGTAAATAACTCGCTGGTATCCGTAAATAACTCGTCACAACTCGCAACAACTCGGAGACACTCTTAAGGATCAGTGAAAGGAGAGGCAATTTTTTTGACATGTCAAAAATCTTCTTACGATTGTCCACGAATTGATTTTTCCGCAAATAACTCGTAACAATCCGTAAGTATCGTAAACCGCTCGCAACAACACGTAACCATCCGTAAACTGCTCGCAATAATCCGTAAATGACTCGTAACAATTTTTTGTACGATTTGTTACGGTTAGTTCACGATTTATTTACGGATTATTTACGGATTATTACGAGTGCTTACGTGTTCTTTACGATTTCATCCGTGTCGTGTTACGATGGCTTTACGGATTGTTACGAGTTATTACGAGCACTTTACCTGTAGTTACAAGTACTTTACGAATAGATACGTATACTTTACGTATTCTTACGTATTGTTTACGATTTGGGGAAAGGTATAAAAGCTGCAAAATCGAACACTTCATTTTCAGTTGTTATCAAGAAGTCATAGAAGTCACATCTCTGCATATCTACTCTACAATATCTACAAGCATGGCTCCAAATAAGAAGGCAGTCAACAAAAAATCGTAAGGACTCGTAAATACTCGTAACTAACTCGTAACGATTCGTAACAACACGTAAACAGGTCGTAACTAACACGTAAAAGCTTCGATGAATAGTAACATTCCGTAATATACTTGTAACAATCCGTAAAAAGCTCGTAAAATGCCCGTAAGTTGCTCGTAGTTATCCGTGACAACTCGTAACAAATCGTGGAATTTTGCCGTAAATACATCGTAATAACTCGTAAAATCCGTAATAAACCGTAAATAGCTCGTAATAACTCGTAACAACTCTTAAATCGGTTGTAAAAGTGGCCAAATCGTAAGGATCCGTGAATTTGTGCGATCCGTAAGGACTCGTAAGAAAAATCCGTGTATGTGAAGGGGCATTAGTGAGAGAAAAGTCGGTGTAGTGGCCTTACATCTACCCATTGAATTGTTAAACTCGCTCTGGGTGGCAGCCGTTCCGGGGTTTTAACCCAGTACCTACCAGTATTGTGTCTGATAACTTAACCACTACACCACTGATTAATACTGTTGTTTTATTACTGGTCTACTGTAAGCATGTATTGTCATGTATATCGCTCTGTTTATAAGGGACGGTCCATAAATGTCAATGGTTTTCATAATCCTAACAATGTTAGGATTGGGTTTGAACCCCTCCCCCCATCCCCTAATCCTAACATAAAAACATTGATATAATGTGTACGAAACATTGACCTTCGATGGACCGATGTTTTACCTAAAAAGCAACCCGAACATGGCTTTTACCCCCTCTCCCCCTTCCGAACATTGTTCGGATTGTGAAGCACATCGATATTTATGGACCGTCCCTAATACTGCTGTTTTTATGACTGGTCTAAGTGTGTAGTGTCATGTATATCACTCTGATTAATACTGCTGTTTTTATGACTGGTCTAAGTGTGTAGTGTCATGTATATCACTCTGTTTATAATACTGCTGTTTTTATGACTGATCTAAGTGTGTAGTGTCATGTATAACACTATGTTTATAATACTGCTGTTTTTATGACTGGTCTAAGTGTGTAGTGTCATGTATATCTCTCTGATTAATACTGCTGTTTTTATGACTGGTCTAAGTGTGTAGTGTCATGTATAGCTCTCTGATTAATACTGCTGTTTTTATGACTGGTCTAAGTGTGTAGTGTCATGTATAGCTCTCTGATTAATACTGCTGTTTTTATGACTGGTCTAAGTGTGTAGTGTTACATATATCTCTGTTTGTAATACTGCTGTTTTTTATGAATGGTCTAAGTGTGTAGTGTCATGTATATCACTCTGATTAATACTGCTGTTTTTATGAATGGTCTAAATGTGTAGTGTCATGTATATATCTTATGACTGGTCTAAGTGTGTCGTGTCATGTATATCTCTCTGCTTAATACTGCTGTTTTTATGACTGGTCTAAGTATGTAGTGTCGTGTATATCACTCTGATTAATACTGCTGTTTTTATGACTAGTGTCAGTGTGTTGTGTCATGTATATCTCTCTGATTAATGCTGCTGTTTTTATGAATGGTCTAAGTGTGTAGTGTCATGTATATCACTCTGTTTATAATACTGCTGTTTTTATGACTGGTCTAAGTGTCTAATGTCATGTATATCTCTCTGATTAATGCTGCTGTTTTTATGAATGGTCTAAGTGTCTAGTGTCATTTTTATCACTCTGATTAATAGTGCTGTTTTTATTACTGGTCTAAGTGTCTAATGTCATGTATATCTCTGTGATTAATACTTCTGTTTTTATGACTGGTCTAAATGTGTAGTGTCATGTATATCTCTCTGATTAATACTGCTGTTTTTATGACTGGTCTTAGTGTGTAGTGTCATGTAAATCTCTCTGATTAATACTGCTGTTTTTATGACTGGTCTACGTGTGTAGTGTCATGTATATCTCTCTGATTAATACTGCTGATTTTATGACTGGTCTAAGTGTGTAGTGTCATGTATATCTCTCTGATTAATACTGCTGTTTTTATGACTGGTTTAAGTGTGTAGTGTCATGTATATCTCTTATGACTAGTCTAAGTGTGTAGTATGATGTATATCTCTCTGATTAATACTGCTGTTTTTATGACTGGTCTAAGTGTGTAGTGTCATGTATATCTCTCTGATTAATACTGCTGTTTTTATGACTGGTCTACGTGTGTAGTGTCATGTATATCTCTCTGATTAATACTGCTGTTTTTATGACTGGTTTAAGTGTGTAGTGTCATGTATATCTCTTATGACTAGTCTAAGTGTGTAGTATGATGTATATCTCTCTGATTAATACTGCTGTTTTTATGACTGGTCTAAGTGTGTAGTGTCATGTATATCTCTCTGATTAATACTGCTGTTTTTATGACTGGTCTAAGTGTGTCGTGTCATGTATATCTCTCTGATTAATACTGCTGTTTTTATGACTCGTCTAAGTGTGTAGTGTCATGTATATCTCTTATGACTAGTCTAAGTGTGTAGTATGATGTATATCTCTCTGATTAATACTGCTGTTTTTATGACTGGTCTAAGTGTTTTTATGACTGGTTGTGTGTAGTGTCATGTATATCTCTCTGATTAATACTGCTGTTTTTATGACTGGTCTAAGTGTGTAGTGTCATGTATATCTCTCTGATTAATACTGCTGTTTTTATGACTGGTCTAAGTGTGTAGTGTCATGTATATCTCTTCTGATTAATACTGCTGTTTTTATGACTGGTCTACGTGTGTAGTGTCATGTATATCTTTCTGATTAATACTGCTGTTTTTATGAATAGTCTGTAGTGTGTAGTGTCATGTATATCTCATGATTAATCTCTCTGATTAATACTGCTGTTTTTATGACTGGTTTAAGTGTGTAGTGTCATGTATATCTCTCTGATTAATACTGCTGTTTTTATGACTGGTCTAAGTGTGTCGTGTTATGTATATCTCTCTGATTAATACTGCTGTTTTTATGACTGGTCTAAGTGTGTAGTGTCATGTATATCTCTCTGATTAATACTGCTGTTTTTATGACTGGTCTAAGTGTGTAGTGTCATGTATATCTTTCTGATTAATATACTGCTGTTGTTGTCATGTATATCTCTTATGACTAGTCTAAGTGTGTAGTATGATGTATATCTCTCTGTGCTGTTTTTATGACTGGTCTAAGTGTGTAGTGTCATGTATATCTCTCTGATTAATACTGCTGTTTTTATGAATAGTCTGAGTGTGTAGTGTCATGTATATCTCTCTGATTAATACTGCTGTTTTTATGACTGGTCTAAGTGTGTAGTGTCATGTATATCTTTCTGATTAATACTGCTGTTTTTATGACTGGTTTAAGTGTGTAGTGTCATGTATATCTCTTATGACTAGTCTAAGTGTGTAGTATGATGTATATCTCTCTGTGCTGTTTTTATGACTGGTCTAAGTGTGTAGTGTCATGTATATCTCTCTGATTAATACTGCTGTTTTTATGACTGGTCTACGTGTGTAGTCTGTAGTGTGTAGTGTCATGTATATCTCTCTGATTAATACTGCTGTTTTTATGACTGGTCTAAGTGTGTAGTGTCATGTATATCTCTCTGATTAATACTGCTGTTTTTATGACTGGTCTAATGTGTCGTGTGATGTATATCTGATTAATACTGCTTTTTTATGAATAGTCTGAGTGTGTAGTGTCATGTATATCTCTCTGATTAATACTGCTGTTTTTATGACTGGTCTAAGTGTGTAGTGTCATGTATATCTCTCTGATTAATACTGCTGTTTTTATGACTGGTCTAAGTGTGGTGTAGTGATGTATATCTCTCTGATTAATACTGCTGTTTTTATGACTGGTCTAAGTGTGTCGTGTCATGTAATAATAAAGCTGTTTTTATGACTGGTCTAAGTGTGTCGTGTCATGTATATCTCTCTGATTAATACTGCTGTTTTTATGACTGGTCTAAGTGTGTCGTGTCATGTATATCTCTCTGATTAATACTGCTGTTTTTATGACTGGTCTAAGTGTGTCGTGTCATGTATATCTGTCTGATTAATACTGCTGTTTTTATGATTAATACTCTGTTTTTATGACTGGTCTAAGTGTGTCGTGTCATGTATATCTCTCTGATTAATACTGCTGTTTTTATGACTGGTCTACTGGTCTAAGTGTGTAGTGTCATGTATATCTCTCTGATTAATACTGCTGTTTTTATGAATAGAATGAGTGTGTAGTGTCATGTATATCTCTCTGATTAATACTGCTGTTTTTATGAATAGTCTGAGTGTGTAGTGTCATGTATATCTCTCTGATTAATACTGCTGTTTTTATGAATAGTCTGAGTGTGTAGTGTCATGTATATCTCTCTGATTAATACTGCTGTTTTTATGAATAGTCTGTGTGTGTAGTGTCATGTATATCTTTCTGATTAATACTGCTGTTTTTATGACTGGTCTAAGTGTGTCGTGTCATGTATATCTTTCTGATTAATACTGCTGTTTTTATGAATAGTCTAAGTGTGTAGTGTCATGTATATCTCTCTGATTAATACTGCTGTTTTTATGAATAGTCTGAGTGTGTAGTGTCATGTATATCTTTCTGATTACTACTGCTGTTTTTATGAATAGTCTGAGTGTGTAGTGTCATGTATATCTCTCTGATGAATACTGCTGTTTTTATGAATAGTCTGAGTGTGTAGTGTCATGTATATCTCTCTGATTAATACTGCTGTTTTTATGAATAGTCTGAGTGTGTCGTGTCCTACCTCCACTTGAGTGAGTATTCGTCAGGTTGACGCAGTCTGGTCCTGTATACCGTCCCATCAGGATTGGTCAGATCATTCTTCGTATCCCCGTCAAACGTGCCACACAGACCTACAACACATCCAACACATTGATCATTCACGACCTGCCACTAAACTGGTCTGTCAGTACAATGATTTTACTCATCTTAACACAGTTCCGAGAATCAGAAAACTTATTTGCTACATCCTAAAAAAACACTATTCACTGAAATAGGGTTAATTTTTATCAAATTAACTGCACTGTACTGATAGCTGTGAACATATCTCTAAATATGGAACACTGTTATTTTTTTTTGAACCCCACCCAGACCATTACAGATGTGTAATGATTCATGATAAAAGTGAATACAAACCAAGTACATGTATAGGGGAAGGGTTTCAAGGGTCAAAATCCCTCATTGCTCATGCAAATATTATTTTATCAATATATTTTATGTCTAGACACCCCTCCCCTGCTAAAATTTGTGCACGTACCTGTATACCATTATCACAACTTTTATGTAAAGATTGCTGATGTACTTCTAACGAACCTCACCTTTTGTGTTCTCGAAATCTGCTGGTGATGCAATGATCCAGACGTTGATGAACTCCGGTGTCCGCCCTTTCCCGTTCTGTACCCTGACCACCGTGCCTGTAGGTAGGATGATCTAAACACAGAGAAAACACAGTAAATAACACAGAAAACATAGTTAACTAGCACACATGCTGTATTTATGTTCAACTCATGTAATTACTATAACAAGGGAATCTAATCAAACCTGTCCTGGAATGATTGTCCTCATAAGCATAAGCATAAGTTGGGGGGGGGGGGGGGGGGGGGGGGGGGGCATGGGGTGCAACTGCCCACTAGTTCTGAAGCAACTCCTCAAATTCGGGTGAAACCGAAAGAGATATTCGGGCAAAATGTGTTAACCTGAGACTTTTTCCCACCATGTATTTCCATCATTTTCAAAACAAAATTGATGGTAATCCATGTAAAAATGCCTAGTCATTTGTTTGTAACCCTATATAACTGTTTTGCAAGAATGTTAATATGAATAAATGTTGTTATCCAGATTCCCTGCCTGCCCCTACACAAATGGGAGCCCGTACGCCTATGATTGTCTACCACAACAAGGTGCTGCAGCAAACATATCTTACCCACCACAGCTGAACATGTCATTATTGCAGCATGCTGTCATTGTAGCTCATTGTGACACTCATAGGGTTTGGTTGCCTGTGACACCTATAGTAGTGTATCATGACACCTGTTATTTACAACTGTTTAATATTTCTACATGGCACCTATCATTTACAGCTGTCTTAACTTTCTACATAGCATCTGTCATTTACAGCTGTCTTAAAATTTCTACATGGCACCTGTCATTTACAGCTGTCTTAAATGTCTACATGGCACCTGTCACTTACATCTGTCTTAAATGTATACACGACACCTTATCCGTCTAGTATATAGCACTGTAATTTGTCTTTCTAGTATATAGTACTGTAATTTGTCTCTCTAGTATATTGCACTGTAATTTGTCTCTCTAGTATATAATACTGTAATTTGTCTCTCTAGTATATAGCACTGTAATTTGTCTTTCTAGTATATAGTACTGTAATTTGTCTCTCTAGTATATTGCACTGTAATTTGTCTTTCTAGTATATAATACTGTAATTTGTCTCTCTAGTATATAGCACTGTAATTTGTCTCTCTAGTATATAGTACTGTAATTTGTACCTCCAGTATATAGCACTGCAATTTGTCTCTCTAGTATATAGCACTGTAATTTGTCTCTCTAGTATACAGCACTGTAATTTGTCTCTCTAGTATACAGCACTGTAATTTGTCTCTCTAGTATATAGCACTGTAATTTGTCTCTCTAGTATATAGCACTGTAATTTGTCTCTCTAGTATATAGTACTATATAGCACTGTAATTTGTACCTCTAGTATACAGCACTGTAATTTGTCTCTCTAGTATATAGCACTGTAATTTGTCTCTCTAGTATATAGCTGTACTGTAATTTAATTTGTACCTCTAGTATATAGCACTGTAATTTGTATACACTCTAGTATATAGCACTGTAATTTGTCTCTCTAGTATATAGCACTGTAATTTGTACCTCTAGTATATAGCACTGTAATTTGTCTCTCTAGTATACAGTACTGTAATTTGTCTCTCTAGTATATAGCACTGTAATTTGTACCTCTAGTATATAGCACTGTAATTTGTACCTCTAGTATATAGCACTGTAATTTGTACCTCTAGTATATAGCACTGTAATTTGTACCTCTAGTATATAGCACTGTAATTTGTCTCTCTAGTATATAGCACTGTAATTTGTCTCTCTAGTATATAGTACTGTAATTTGTCTCTCTAGTATATAGTACTGTAATTTGTCTCTCTAGTATATAGCACTGTAATTTGTCTCTCTAGTATATAGCACTGTAATTTGTCTCTCTAGTATATAGCACTGTAATTTGTCTCTCTAGTATATAGTACTGTAATTTGTCTCTCTAGTATATAGCACTGTAATTTGTACCTCTAGTATATAGCACTGTAATTTGTACCTCAAGTATATAGCACTGTAATTTGTACCTCTAGTATATAGCACTGTAATTTGTCTCTCTAGTATATAGCTGTAATTTGTGTATATAGCACTGTAATTTGTCCTCTAGCTATAGTACTGTAATTTGTCAGTATATAGCACTGTAATTTGTCTCTCTAGTATATAGCACTGTAATTTGTCTCTCTAGTATATAGCACTGTAATTTGTACCTCTAGTATATAGCACTGTAATTTGTCTCTCTAGTATATAGCACTGTAATTTGTCTCTCTAGTATATAGCACTGTAATTTGTACCTCTAGTATATAGTACTGTAATTTGTCTCTCTAGTATATAACACTGTAATTTGTCCCCCTAGTTCATAGCACTGTAATTTGTCCCTCTAGTATATAGCACTGTAATTTGTCTCTCTAGTATATAGCACTGTAATTTGTCTCTCTAGTATATAGCACTGTAATTTGTCTCTCTAGTATATAGTACTGTAATTTGTCTCTCTAGTATACTAGCACTGTAATTTGTATATATAGCACTGTAATTTGTACTCTCTAGTATATAGCACTGTAATTTGTACCTCTAGTATATAGTACTGTAATTTGTCTCTCTAGTATATAGCACTGTAATTTGTACCTCTAGTATATAGCACTGTAATTTGTACCTCTAGTATATAGCACTGTAATTTGTACCTCTAGTATATAGCACTGTAATTTGTCTCTCTAGTATATAGTACTGTAATTTGTACCTCTAGTATATAGCACTGTAATTTGTACCTCTAGCATATAGTACTGTAATTTGTCTCTCTAGTATATAGCAGCACTGTATATAGCACTGTAATTTGTCTCTCTAGTATATAGCACTGTAATTTGTACCTCTAGTATAGCACTGTAATTGTCTCTCTAGTATATAGCACTGTAATTTGTCTCTCTAGTATATAGCACTGTAATTTGTACCTCTAGTATATAGTACTGTAATTAGTATAGCACTGTAATTTGTACCTCTAGTATATAGCACTGTAATTTGTACTAGTATATAGCACTGTAATTTGTCTCTCTGTCTCTAGTAGTATATTGTACCTCTAGTATATATCACTGTAATTTGTATATAATTGTCTCTCTAGTATATAGCACTGTAATTTGTCTCTCTAGTATATAGCAGTACTGTACCTCTTTAGCACTGTCTCTCTAGTATATAGCACTGTAATTTGTCTCTCTAGTATATAGCACTGTAATGTATATAGTACTGTAATGTACTCTCTAGTATATAGCACTGTAATCTGTACCTCACTGTATATAGCACTGTAATTTGTACCTCTAGTATATAGTACTGTAATTTGTCTCTCTAGTATATAGCACTGTAATTTGTACCTCTCTCTTTGTCTCTAGTATATAGCACTGTAATTTGTCTCTCTAGTATATAGCACTGTAGTATTTGTCGCTCTCTAGTACATAGCACTGTAATTTGTACCTCTAGTATATAGCACTGTAATTTGTACCTCTAGTATCTCTCTAGTATAGCACTGTAATTTGTACTGCAGTAATTTGTCTCTCTAATTTGTATATAGTACTGTAATTTGTCTCTCTAGTATATAGCACTGTAATTTGTCTCTCTAGTATATAGTACTGTAATTTGTCTCACTGTATATAGCACTGTAATTTGTCTCTCTAGTATATAGTACTGTAATTTGTCTCTGGTATATAGCACAGTAATTTGTCTCTCTAGTATATAGCACTGTAATTTGTACCTCATACTTCTTGCCTCCATAGTATCTAAGGATTCTGACTCCGGGAGTCATCTGACCATTGCGGAAAACCTTCACTCTCATTGGTGTCCTCCTGCGAGTTTCACGACTCGCGCCACATCGGTCCACCACAATCACGTCATCGTCAATGCGCACCGCTACGGCACAGTTACAGGACGCTTTGTCATTACAGGATCGATAAAAACTGTGAACCTGCAGCAACAAGAAATATATTTCAATGCTTCGACATGATATTTATAAATATATAAATGAATATTGTTTGCAACATATTCTACCTGCAACATTTTTTTCTTTCATAAATGATTATTTATGATTTTTGTATGTACCGGTATTGTTGAATGAATGTAAACTTTGTCCGACAATAGTTGCTATCTGTGTTCATACTCATCCGCCCCATCCACCACCCCAAGTCTGAACACCTACACAGTGTGGCAAGCAGGTATGACAAATACCAACATGGTTGCAACTTCGACTTACCTCGTAAGGCAGTGTAGAATGTTTGTACAGGACAAACTCTCCCTCATAGAAATTGTTATACATTCTGAATTAAAAACAAAAAAACATAATGAAAGATAAACAATAGGTAAACAATACAACAGTGATTAGTTCAATCTCATCTGGGAAATCACTGTTTAGTATTGTAACATCAGACTGGGGAAATCACTGTGTAGTATTGTAACGTCAGATTGGGGAAATGACTGTGTAGTATTGTAACGTCAGATTAGGGAAATGACTGTGTAGTATTGTAACGTCAGATTGGGTAAATCACTGTGTATTATTGTAACTGTAACATCAGATTGGGGAAATCACTGTGTAGTATCGTAACTGTAACATTAGATTGGGAAAATCACTGTGTAGTATTGTAAGATCAGATTGGGAAAATCACTGTGTAGTACTGTAATAACAGATAGGGGAAATGACTGTGTAGTATTGTAGTATCAGATTGGGGAAATGACTGTGTAGTATTGTAATATCAGATAGGGAAAATGACTGTGTAGTATTGTAATATCAGATAGGGGAAATGACTGTGCAGTATTGTAAGATCAGATTGGGAAAATCACTGTGTAGTACTGTAATATCAGATAGGGAAAATGACTGTGTAGTATTGTAATATCCGATAGGGGAAATGACTGTGTAGTATTGTAATATCAGATAGGGGAAATGACTGTGTAGAATTGTAGTATCAGATTGGGGAAATCACTGTGTAGTATTGTAATATCAGATAGGGGAAATCACTGTGTAGTATTGTAATATCAGATAGGCGAAGTCACTCTGTAGTATTGTAATATCAGATAGGGGAAATGACTGTGTAGTATTGTAATATCAGATAGGGAAAATGACTGTGTAGTATTGTAATATCAGATAGGGGAAATGACTGTGTAGTATTGTAGTATCAGATTGGGAAAATCACTGTGTAGTATTGTAATATCAGATAGGGGAAA